>NC_041334.1:2428357-2480857 GCF_004354835.1 Perca flavescens
TATAGATTCCCGTAAATCAAGACCGAGAGATTTTGGTTTGACTGATTTCTTTTTATTTCTGTTTGACTTGATTCATTTAAATCTTCACCATTTTATTGCCTATTGGTAATAACCAGGTCAAGGCCAAATGTACGTTTATTTTAGCTGCTGACTTTGACCATAACAATCAAACCAAACAAAGTGCAATTCCAGTCAAATGTTGTTCCATGAGCTCCTTAAACTTGTGCATGACGTACAGATGGGTATGCTTATCCATGTAGTCGGTGTCACTACCCAATGTGAGTCGAGTGCAGATGTGAGTTAACCAAATGTAAAATGTTAATATTAGCTGCTAACTTTGGCCGTAAACAAGTCAACGTTAACCAAATGTAAAACGTTCCAGTGAAATATTGTTCCTTGACCTCCTTTAACTTGTGCACGACGTAGGGAGAGCTGTGGCGATAGGTCTCACACACACGCATGCAGGTATTGGCGTAGCCTTTAGCCGTTTCATTGGCTCCATTTGGACCTCTGGAGAACCTGCGATGAACCTTTAACTTTCCAGAGTGCGCAGCAGCGACCCTGCGCCTCAAACAGTAAAGTGAAATGGCTGACCTCGGCCCTCCGCCCACCCATCAGAGGGTAACTGTTAAAGTGCAGGATAAGTGTTTTTATCTGTTCATCTGAACCTTGCAGCCTGCAGCCGCTGTTCCTCAGAGCTTTCCCCAACAAAGGCTGCTTTATCCCTCTTATGTCGACAACCTTCCCTTTCTGTTACCCCCTACTTCTGTAACATAGGGTTGTATTGTTGAAATCAAACCTCCAGCATCATGGTCAGAGAGAAGTAATGAGTTCAATTTGTGGGGTGAACACAATGTTTCACCTGCTCTCGCTCAATGCTTTTATAACCCGGGGTTTTTTGGTATTTGGAGATACTGAATAATAAACTGATTATTACATTTACATTTTTCCCAAAAGCTGTTCCATGTGAGTGTTTTTCAACGCTCAGAGTCCAACAAAGCCACTTTGTCCTTGGCCAACAGCCCTTCGTGTTGTTGTCACAATAAAATCCTACAATGGAAATACACTACAGTCTTCTGCAGAAATACCACACTGGCTGCAAAATGAGAGGGAACCTATAGAGCGGCAAAGTCCCTCCCCTTCCGGTGGACTTTGTGGGAAATTATTTCGGAAAAACGGGGAGAGACAAATAATTTTTTGATCCCATTTGAATTGGGCCATGAATTACACATAATATGTTTTAAAAGGTAGTTTCGCAAGTCATGAAAGTCTTCGTTTATTGTAGGTTAGACGTATGACCACTTAGATTTGTGTGAACTACATCTCTTGTCACCTCTCACGAAATACTAGGGGGACTTCGCCTATCTATTACAGTTTTTTTTCGATTGCTAAACGACAGTGGGCACAACTGGAGTCACTTGTGCAAAACTCTAACTCCAGTCTGCACAGCAGCAGTTCATGTGGACCAAACTCTAGTTCGTTTTTCATTGCTTGAACACAGTTTTCAAAACTCTACACACTTATCCCATGACTTTAACCACAACGTGCACAACACTGTAGATTTACAGCACTTTGTTCAAATGCTAACACACTGCTGTCAAAACTGTTAACCACACATTCAAAACTGAGGTTATGTACACAGCTATAAAAAAAAGTGAAAAACACTATATCTTTACAATAGTAAAACTGTGTTCTTACTGTTTTTCAGAAAGTAATGGCGGTGAAAGCAATAGAAACACCACATTCATTAGTATTTAGAGATGATGAAGACATCCAATGTGATGAAGAAAACTTGCCACATGATGCTGGAGCGAGGCAGGATTAGTCACACTATTCTCTGGTACTGTTACGTATGTACCTTTAGTTTTTTTACCCAGTAATTCCATAAATTACTAGAGACAAAATACTTTATTGAAGAAAACTGCTGATTTTCATTCCTTCTTTTTTACCTTATGTAAAAATTGGTATGCTATACAATCTATATTTTTCCTTAAATAAACTATTGATTAGTGTCAAATAACTCAAATTGTTCAAACTGTAAAGATTATAAAGTTTGTAATTTCTGTATTGGTGTTTGACGCTAGTGTTTTTAGCCTAGTGTGTTCTGAGTGACAGTGTGTGTTATCTCAGTGAGGATTGTGCATAGTGTTTGGCTGCACTGAGCTTGTTTTGTAGCTGATGTGAACTGTTTAGCTCAGGTGACTGTTGGTAGTGCAGACTGTAGTTAGAGTTTTGCACATGTGACTCCAGTTGTGCCCACTGTTGTTTAGCAATCGGAAAAAACTGTAAGCTTTTCGGTATTTTCTGTCATATCTATAATGTTACAATGTTGGATTTTCCTGTTAAACGTGGCCAGAGCGTCAAATAATAAGGTAATTCAAAGAAATTCCCTTGAGCAAAAACCTCAGATTTCCTATTGTTGTGAACGCTCCGCTTTCAACGGTTTCTATGATTGGTCCAGGTATGCTATTGCAGTTTTTTAGGCTAAGTCACTGCTGTGTTTACATACTAGCTACATGCTGAGTCAGGGAAAGCTATAATCTAATTTCTCCCTAATTTCAGGTCACATTACTGCTAAAACATATCCGGTTTTATCTGTGATTTTTGATGGGAGAAGGTGCTGCTTTTTTCCATTACAGAGACACCTAAACTCTGAGTAGTTTCCTGTCTCTGGCTGTGTCTCAAAGCGCCTACTTGTACACTTCAAACACTTAGTTTTAAGTATATAGTGGAGATAACGCAAAAAGTCAGTGTACTAAAAGTACCTGGATGTCCCTATAAAAATTGTCAAAAAGTTCAGTGTGGAACAATGGACACTATGCGCACTAAACGGGTGCCATCTTGACTACAAAGCAGAAAGGGACCAGGGAAGTCAACCGGCAACTGATTGGACGAACACGTCACGTGGGTCTGGCTTCTCCTGGATTTCACAACAGAGCATAATGGCAGCTCGTTCAGAATACGATCTCGTATTTTACGAAAATAGTTCACTGAAACGTGTTTCTGGAAACATTTTAAGCGAGAAATAGGCCATACAGTTGATGAATCTGTTTTTTTGATCGACAAAGGTCAGTTTAATAGATTTTCGTCAGATTTTGAGAGGCAGCGATCCAAGCCGACCGCTCGTCATTTCCGGTAAGTGTTTTAACATAAGTGTTCCTTTTGAGACAATACTAACCAATCGAAAGTGGGCACTAAAGCAGGAAGTGGTCAGTGCACATTAACAGTGTACCGACGGAAGTATGTGTCTACTGTGTCCCGTGGGTTTGTCCATGTCCTCACCTCTTTAGAAGACTAGCGGCAGGTCCGAGTGTGTTGACTCCAACGGGAGAAGTGAACGTGAACACAGACGATGAGCGATTCTTTCACCCCGTGTGTGTGTGTGTGTGTGCAGGGCCATACGATTCAAGCTGTTGAACCAATTCATCAATATACCCGACATGGCTGAGCCACAGGCTATAGCGCACCGCAACTCCACCACGCACTTGTGCCACGAGTGTACGCTGCTGATGGGACCCGTATCCCGATCTTTCCCCCATCTGGTGGATACCGGGGCTATAGTCATGTGACTTACATGTTCGCTACGTCACATCTTATTCGGAAAAGCTGTTTCCATCTCCCATTTTGTGTATGAACTCTTTTTCAAAAAAGGCAAAAACCACCTCAAGCGAGCGTAAAAACCTTTTTTCCAAATTTGATGATTTTGTTCCGAATTTTGCCGTTTCCATCAACATTTTCTAATGCGATACTAAAAATATGTTGATGGAAAACCCACTGCTGACTCTCAAATAAATTTAAATCTTTCTCTACTTCTCTTTTCTCCTCTGGCTTCTTATTTCTTTTTTTCCTCTCTTCTCCTCTCCCTTTCTCTTCCTTCCTCTTTATTCTTTTTCCTCTGGAGAGAGCGGAGGGGCCCTCCGAGTGATCCCGAATCTCGCTGAGATTTTTTTGCCCGTTTCTCGTCATAAAGAAAACAGTGTTCTTCTCTCTGCAAGGTGCTGGGCAAACACAGCCGCCGCCAGAATAAGAAAATATCGGTTCTCTCCAAGGCAATTTCCTTTAAAGCTGAGTTTTCCTCGAAATGTTCGGTTCTGAAGTCCCGGCCTCACTCGCCTCACCCCGCCTCGCCCCCATGTTCTGCAAAAGGCTGAGAAAAAAAGTGAGAGAAAGAGGCTTTTCTAACAGGATTTGTGGCAAGGGAGGGTTTGATTGATGGTTATTATTTGTCAGTACAGAGACACATGAGATGAGAGAAGGGCTGAGAGTGACAGCCTGTTTGTTTGCACCAAACACATGTATTCATATCCGAGCACTTGTTTGTTTGTACATGTTTGTGTCTGTGTACACAGTGGGAAACAGAACCATGTTTTCAATAGACTTGATAATTTAAGTAAAAACAGCAGACACCATGGGAAACGACACGCTGACGCTCTGCTCCTGATTGAAACAAGCGAACAAGAGTGACAGCAAAGAGAAAGAGAACTGTACGATTGGTACAAAATTAGCCTCGCATTGCCATACTTTCATCCACAGCACTGCGGAGGTGGTTAGTCCACTCAGCATTCTGGGATGGGAGAAAAACGCTGGTTCAGAGTCATTTCACCCTAGGGGTGCTTTGCACCATAACATCATGGTGGAAGATGTGTACGTTCAAAAGTAGTTTTAGTCGTGGAACAGAAAACTCAGATTGGACAGATAGTCTAGCTAGCTGTCTGGATTTACCCTGCAGAGATCTGAGGAGCAGTTAACCATAGTCCTCACAAATCCACCGGAGTTTAGAATACCAACACAAAGAAAGAGGAAGGGGACGGGACTTCCAGCCGAAAATGAGGGACATATGGCGGTATTTCTGGCGACACCTGAACAATCCAGGAAATGGAACGTCGCCGATATAGACTACAGCTGGTGTAAACAGACAAATTAGAGAATATTGTGCGAAAGCAAAGAGAAAGAGAACAGTATGATTGGTACGAAATACAGCCACACCGACCTGTCTCTGTGGTTGTGGCGGCCTCTGTTAAAGAACCACAGATGTGCTCAAAGGGACATCAAGTGTAAGAGTTGATGAACTCCAGCTTTCTGCAATTCCCCAACCTCATTTCTCTTCTGACTATATTCTAGGATTGTGACCCTGCAGGGCAACACAGATTCTTTGGCGTTGCCAGTTGGCTACGGGGCGGAGGAAAGGCCCAGCCCAGGGTTGGAGCTCTTTTCCAGGATCTCGTTTTTTCCCACACTAAGGCACAACAACTCAATGGTTAACACAGTTACACAGTTACAGTACAAAAGACTGAAACTAAGCAACTTGTACTTTTTTTTAGATTAGATTAGATTCAACTTTATTGTCATTGTGCAGAGTACAAGTATAAAGACAACGGAATGCAGTTTGCGTCCAACCAGAAGTGCAAAAAAAGCAGAAAAGTGCAATGTGATATACAAAGTATAGACAGGTGGTGCATAGACAGGACAATGAAATATAGTGCAGTGTAGACAGTAGTGTACAGTTGGTTAACAGAAGGTGGTTTAGAGTAATATAAATTAAATATAAATATGTGCAGTGTATTAGTATTACCTTATGAGAGCAGAATAAATATGGCTATGTAATATGAACAATGTATGAACAACATGTACAGATATGTGCAATGTATTAGCAGTAACATTATGATAGTAGTAAGAATAATATAGATATATGCAGTGTATTAACAGAATATATTATAAGAAAAACAGAAGAAATATGGATATTCAGTATGAACCATATAGACAGACATATAGTACAGCTATGTACAGCTATGTGCAGTGTGTTAACACTGCCATTGTAGTGCAGAAAGAGTAACAATATACTTGTATTTTTATATTTAATGAACAACGGACGAGATTGGAGAGCGTCTTAGAACTTATATTAGTGATAAACAGGTGTTGCTCTTTGGTAGGGTGTTAGGTGTAGCAGGGAGGAGTAGGGAATGGCGGACCCAAAATGCAGAGAGCAGGCAGGCGAATGTTTGAAGTGGAGGATTTATTAATGAAACACAAACAAACCAAAGGAGTCCTGTTAACTGCAGCAGGCAAAAATCGATTCCAAAAACAAAAGGTATCAAAAAACCAAGGGAATCCAAAAACAGGAATAACCGGGAGCACAGACATTGACGAGGGCTGACACTGGGGGACACAAAACACACAAAATGATCTGACACTGGACAAGGGGAACACAAAGACCTAGTCCACACGGACACGGGTATTTTTATAACCGTGACTTTTTTTACGCGGTTTGGCCTTCCGTCCACACGAAAACGCAGTTTCAGGGCCCTGTAACCGAACATTTTTGAAAACTCCGGCCAGGGTGAGCATTTTCAGGAACGCCGGTTACAGTGTTGACGTGTGGACAGTATAACCGGGTTTTTTGCCTTGCGACGTCAGAGTGTGCGCCGTTATCCGCTGTGTTTGACGTCATATTGTGCGCCGCTAACTGCTTTGTTGATGATTCTTTGCAATGGCTTGACAGCGTGTTTTTGCGTTTTCATGTGGACAGAGATTTATTTTAAACCGAGCATGTGTGGACGGGTTTTTTTTTTAAAACGGAGGAGAAAAAACTCTGGTTATGAATGATGAACCACATTAGGGCAATCACAGAGGAGGGAAAAACACCGGAAGTAAATCAGGCAAAACAAGACAGGGACTACAGCTAGGCGAGACAAGGGAGGAAACACGGGTTACAACAGAAAGCAGAACAAATACACAACATAAACAGGAAACAAGAACAGAACCTCAAAACCAACAGAACTCAAACCCCAAAACCATGATATAAGGGGCATGAACAAATCCAATAGACATCAAGGAAGATACCAAGGCACTCACTTTTAAGAAAAATATAAAATGCGTTTACTGCATTTGGCACATTCTAATTGACTCAGATGAAAAAAACGTGTTTCGGCAACCGGCCTTCTTCGGGAAGTTCCAGGCACAGGAGTAGTGGGGTAAAACAAGCACCAGGTGTGAGAACATCAACAGGTGCAGACAATCAGCAATCAGCAATCAAGGGCAACGCCTCTACAACAGTATTCACTCAGTCGATCAAAAAAAAATTAATATTGTCAGCAGGGGAATCGTCCCCAGAGGCCAACAGGCTGACCTCTCAAGACAAAGACAAACACCAAAAGGCAAATAAGACAAAAGAAGAGGGAGGGACACTTTTCAACCAAACCAACAGTATTAACATACAAAACAGAAATCAAAATCTCATTCAGTCCATAAATGTGAGTGAATGTTTATCTGTTGCTGTTATGCTTTTATTTAAAATGTCTAGCCATCAGATAGTCCTAATTTTTTGTCTTAGGGTTACTTACTTTTAACTTGTACTTGAGAAGTTTTTTTTCACACCAGTGATTTCACTTGCACTTAAGTTAAAGTTCATCAAAGTGGTAGTACTTTTTACTTGAATAGAATATTTCCAGCTCTGACACAGATGAAGCCATTTAGGTTTGTTTATGTGAGTTTCAGGTGGGCTGGAGACTCTGCAGTACAGATGTTCTCGGTGTTATCCTTTGGCAAACCCGCAACCTGCCCAGCGTGGTTCATCTTCTGTTTGAACCACCGCTCTGATAGGTTCCAGCCCACATGACTCTGAAAGCAATTAGGCACGTAAAGACAATTTTATACTCTGAACTGAAGGTTTTAGAATGACTCTCTGCATTGACTGTAATGTGTTGCCCCTTTGATGCCAACAATTTGTTTCCCACAGTGGATGTATCAATTTAGAGTCTCTCCACAGACGTTCCAATAACAATGGGTCTAAAATGGTTGTTGAGTCTTAGGCTAAATTTATCCACGCTGGACCGCATTGTGCTAATGTCTGTGACTGGATAAACAACTTCTAAGGACTCAGAACTAAGGAATGCTCATAATGGGGCATTTTACCTGATTGTTGCTAAGCCACCTTGCCAAAAACACGCCGTCATCACGCTGCCAAACAAACGCACACACACATATACACACACAGATACATATATACACACACACACACACACACACACACACACACACACACACACACACACACACACACACACACACGTATACCGTTCTTGCAGACAGATGTTCAGGTTTATGTTTGCCGTGCCATTCCTCCACATACCATGATGATGCCTTACACCTGCTTGCAAACACAGTCGGATCTACTTCCTGGTCATCAGTCATTGCCAGTCACCCTTTGCCCTCACCATGACGACAGAGGAGCCAAGACTACAAGAGTAACTCGCAGATGAGCGTATACAAATGACAACAACTAGTCAGTTCATAGCATCAGTGGTGAATAGATAGGTCAACAAAACGTTAAACTGTAACAACGCAGAGTTTGTTTCCTGTTTCCAACTGACTCTTTTTTAAACTTAACTTTCTTTTAACTATTCTCTAACCTTGACCAAGTTGTTAATATTATAACCTTAGTGTCGCACTGCCAGACCTTCCTCGACATTGCTGCAGGGGAAGGCCTGGGTAGTCCACACAGCATTCCTGGATAGGAGAAAAATGTGCTCTAGTTTATTGGCATTTCTTTAAACCAGTCACAATCGCCTTAGGTAGTGCTAAGCGGCGGACAGAGTCACGGTGCCGCTGTGAAATAGCCTTGGGAAGGAGCCTGTTTTGGTAGTCGTTCAACAGAAAACTCGGACAGGATTGGACAGATAGTCTAGCTAGCTGTCTGGATTTACCCTGCAGAGATCTGAGGAGCAGTTAACCATAGTCCTCAGAAATCCACCTGAGTTTAGAATGCCAACACAAAGAAAGAGGAAGGTAACAGACGTCCGGCGGAACTTCCGAAGCAATTTTATCCTTAAACCATGATGGTTGCATGGATCCCCAAAACAACGCACAAGGAAAGAGATGCAAACCATCTACAAAGAGACGTAAACCTATTTCAAAGAGTTGAAAAACATCCACAAACAGATGCAAAATTACTACAAAATGGACAAAACAACTACAAACAGATGCAAAACATCTACAAAGAGACAACACAACTACAAAGAGACAACACAACTACAAAGAGACAACACATCTACAAAGAGACAAAACAACTACAAAGAGACAACCCATCTGCAAAGAGACAACCGAACTACAAAGAAACAACACACATACAAAGAGACAACACAACTACAAAGAGACAACCCATCTGCAAAGAGACAACAGAACTACAAGAGACAACACAACTACAAAGAGACAACATAACTACAAAGAGACAACACAAATACAAAGAGACATAAAACATCTACAGAGACAACACAACTACAAAGAGACAACACAAAGAGATAACACATCTACAAAGAGACAACACAACTACAAAGAGACAACACATCTACAAAGAGACAACACAAAGAGACAACACATCTACAAAGAGACAACACAACTACAAAGAGACAAAACAACTACAAAGAGACAACACAACTACAAAGAGACAACACAAAGAGACAACACATCTACAAAGAGACAACATAACTACAAAGAGACAATACAAATACAAAGAGACAACACAACTACAAAGAGACCACACAACTACAAAGAAGCAACACAAATACAAAGAGATGTAAAACATCTACAAAGAGACAACACAGCTACAAAGAGACAACCCATCTGCAAAGAGACAACAAAACTACAAGAGACAAAAGATCAGATTCAGATTCACTTTATTAGCCATTTGCAGTGTAACCTGCATTGGAAAAAAATGTGCAAGTAGCTCAAAAGTGCAAAGTCAACACATCAGAGGACACAAACATCAAAACAGACAAACAAAGCCACATGAAGCCTCAATATTAAAAATGCTCAGTATAAAAATACTATACAATGAAATCCATACATAAATTTAAAGTGCCTAGTTTAAGATGCTTTGTTCAAAGCAATCACAGCAACTACAAAGAGACAACACAACTACAAAGAGACAACACAAAGAGACAACACATCTACAAAGAGACAACATAACTACAAAGAGACAATACAAATACAAAGAGACAACACAACTACAAAGAGACCACACAAATACAAAGTGACAACACATCTACAACGAGACGTAAAACATTTACAAAGAGACAACACAACTTCAAAGAGACATCAAACATCTACAAAGAGACGCAAAATGACTACTAACACTTTTGCAATATAAAGTAAAATAACAAAATGGATTGTATTGTGGTGGCTGGTGGAGATTAACTGTCTTTTCAGCCACTTGCAGCGCTGTTAGTTTTGGATAATAACAATAATGTGTCCAAATTAAAGGTGGTAATGAGTAATTTAAACAGTACATATTGCACATGTAACAGAAGTTGTGGTATACAGCAGTACAGTCAGCAGGCATGTTGACGTTCTCACGTAAACACACTCGCCGCTGCCGCAAGGATTGAACCTGTGATGTTTTGGTTATGGGGCAGACTCTCTAACCTGCTGCCAGGTTACATAAAGCCCGAGCCAACACATAACCGCTGTCTTTGTTTGGAGGTGCTGGAGCCATGAGAGCCCCTAGCACCCTGAGGTGTTAACTGGAGGCAGCAGCTGCACGAAAGAAAGGAGCTCTTTCACCTGGGAGAAAAAGGGAGGGGGGGAAGAAGAGGGTGAGGGGTGGAGGAGGATGAGAGTACAACAGACAGAAAGAAAGGTGAGAGAGCGATAAGGCAGAAGGCAAAGTTATGATGAATAGGGAGCAAGTAAGACAGGAAAAGATACAAAACTGGGGGAAAGGTTTTTATTCACAGTAGTAAATAGTTTCCTGGTGGAAAATGACCCCTGAAACTTCTCAAAGCTTGTTCCAACATTGAGTCAGAGGATCACCAATGTTATTACAATTCATCCTGAGGGGAACATGAATGTCTGTACAAAATGTTGTGGCAATCCTTCCCACAGTTGTTGAGATATTTCACTTTGAAATGTCAACCTCAACCAGAAAACGTAACATTTTCTTGAGGGTGGAGCCCTAAACTCCCCGCTAAATTTGTGCACTTAAGTCTTCCACAAACCTATGGAAAACACAATATACAGTGTATGGGGATCACCAAAGTCTTTGGGATGCATCCTCTGGGGCAGTGTTCGAATTACGTGGTAGCCAGAGGGAGCCGAGCTCCCATAGAGTGAGGACTGGCTCCCATGAAAGCACCAAAGTCAAAAATCTGAGGGGGTCTCTCATATCTGAAGGTGTCTGCCATATGTGGCATTGTAATTTAATCTTAATCAACGCTCATTATCCATCCCTGTGTCGTGCGATCTCTTACCATTAAATACGTTAAATTAAAATATAGGCTACTACGGACGTAGACCTGAGCCTACCCTACGCTCATGAACGCAGCATGACTGCACTTCACCACCACACCACCAGGCTACGTGAGCAAACCGCATACGATCGATTTCACAGCACTCACAAGTCCGAAGAAGTGACCTTGCTTTTAGCTTAATGTGCTTTTGAGGTAAATACCAATACATATAAATATCAGTCAGTTATGCCACCGAAAAAAAAGGTCACCTGCGCCAAATTCATTTTTGGCCCTGACAAGTTTCGGTTTTACCACCAAAAAACAAAAAATAGTTGCAGATTTAGAATCAGAAAATACCAAGTCCTCCCGGAGTTGTACCTTTTGTCATTAGTTTTGTTTTCAATAACTTGGTAAACAGTGGCAGTAAGTCAACAGCTACATGCAAGGTATGTGGCACCAAGGTAAATGATGCTGGATCAACAACATCGGACTTCATCAGGCATCTCAAAACGCACCTAAATAGGTCAGTCACACGCTAATGTAAAAGAGACGTTACATTTAGCATATGTCGTCATAGGTAACAAGCTAACCATCGTCGCAAAGTGCTGTGCTAATGCTGGGAACAGGCAGATTATATCTTTATAGTTATAACTATAAAGATATAATCTGCCTGTAGCAGTAGTTGCTGAGCCTTAGACATCCATGGCGCACAGCAGGCGGGACGCACGGATCCATCTCCCCAGGAACAAACGCTGTGTCGGGTGGACAAAGTCATGTGATGCTTAATTGATCCCGTGGATGATTTGTAGGTTATTAAGTGTACACGGTGTACCCGGTCCACCAAACACTGGGTCGGTACACCAAACATTGGGTCTTAATTTGGCACATATTTCTGTTACTGTAGTCCTATTTACTATTTCATCCATGGATGGTGCAGCGGATCAGTGGGCACTGTCCCCTGCTGGCCTCACTATCTCTCCCCCTCTGAGGTGAGTCTCCCTCGCGCTGGACTCCGTTTCACTGAGCGTACTAACACTTAGAAAATAAATAAATGGCATTACATCAGTGAGTTCAAACTGCTTATTGTGCGTAATTTGGACTGACACGGAAATGCATGTTGTTCTGTAGCCTAACTGGTGTGGCGCTGCCACTTTTCTCTTGATTTCCACTTCGACATTAGACTTTTTTTTTAATGAAAGAGACGTTACATTTAGCATATATCATCACAGGAAACAAGCTAACCATCGCAAAGTGTTGTGCTAATGCTGGGAGCAGGCAGATTGTATCTTTATAGTTGTGTATCCATATGATGTGACAGACTTAGGTTATTATTTCACCAGGTCCGAGGGCTAGAAAGTTGTGTTAAGTAGACCCCATACAGTTATCCTACAACTGATGTTAATGCTGTACTGTCTGGACATGCTTTTAATTCATAAGATTTATGGGACAGATCAGATGACTTGAGACTTGACTTGAACTTGCCCCTCAAAGACTTGAGACTCGACTTGGACTCAAGCTCAAAGACTTGAGACTCAACGTGGACTTCCAAAAAATGACTTGTGAACATCTCTGCTGTGAGCTATTTTATGAGATAGAGAGACCCCCTTAAAGACAAAAAGATAATTCGAACACTGCTCTTGGGACCACGACTGTCTGTACCAAATGTTGTTCCAATGGTTCCAGAAGATGTTGAAATATTTCACAGTAGAGTAAGTGAAAGCTTTGGCCTGCAGGTGGCACTACACATTTCAGTCAGGAATCAGTGAAGTCGTTAAAATTCACACTTTGGGCACCAAGAATGTTTGCAACAAATGTCATGGCCCCCCCACGTTTGGCTCCTAAAACAAAGGGCTTTAAAGAGGGGGGGCAGAGTTCATGTCCCGTAAGAAGTTAAGGAGAAAACACAAGACTTTCACCTAGGAAACAGGTGTTCTGTTGTCCTGGGAGTACTACTTAAGGAGCCCAGTGTTTTAACTCAAACCATAATCTTTTCCCTTAACGTAACTAGTCGTTTTGGTGCCTGAACTTAACTGTCATCGCTGCATGACGCTCACTTTTTCTCAGCTTAACTCAACTGCCACAGCTCGGCGTCACCTGACCTCGCCTAATTTTGTTCGATACCCTACAAATTGGTGCGCATAACTTTTTGTACAACATCATATACGAACCTGTTCATGAGTACGCATCGCACTAGATGAAAAGTCACCAAAGTCATTGGGGTTTCTCCTCTGGAGAACACGAATGTCTGAACAAATGTCATGTCACTTCATTGTCACTGACTGAATCCTTTTCAAATTAAATTGAACTAAGAACATTGCCACAGTAAAACTTTAGGATTGCATATTCAGAGATTTCATGTCACATCAACAGATTTATTTGCTTAAGTGGAGTGAAAAGCAGATGTTGCTGCAGAGTTACAGGCACGTTGATTATCCATTGTCACATTCACTTATATTCAGAAGTCCTGAGCACAAAATGCTCATCACTTCTCCGCCTCCCAAGTAACGTTGGATCGCCCGTCCGGGGTTTTGGAACGTTCTCTGTTGTTGATTCCTACTGAATATGACCCCTTGACTTTCACCCAAACAAAACACAGGCATTTGTTTCCAATGAACACGCAAGCGTAACAATTCAAAACAGAGGCTCGCAGCAGCATTCTTTGGTTTTAAGAGTAAGATGAAATGAGTTTGTGCGCCATCGGTTGCCACAGAAATGCCTCTCTATTTCTGTTTCTGTTCTTTTCTCTTTCTTGGCAGCAGAACAAAAAGACGAAAAGTATCTGGGTATCTTAAGTCAGGTTTCCAATATGTCCTGTTTTAAATTGTCCCTACAGATATTAAAGTAAAGTAAAACTTCATTTATGTAGCAAAAACAGTCTTACAAAGTGCTTCAGGGATACAGAAAGACAATAAAAACCATCTGGATGTGGCCGGTTAGCTCAGTTGGTAGAGTGGGTGCACATATGCAGAGGTTTATTCCTTGACGCAGAAAGTCCAGGGTTTGAATCCCACCTATGATGGTTTTCCTGCATGTCTCCCCCCCTCTTTCTCCTCTTTCATTACTCTCTGCTTAAAAAAAAGAAGTAAGAAAAATTTGCAAAGAACATTCAATAAAATTCTTTTAAGAATAAACCATATGTTTTAAAATAACACATTTTTGACTCCAAAACAGAAGGAGTATATCCAGGGTGCAATGGTGAAAAGGGGGGGGGGGGGAACACAATCGGAGTTCACTTCGCGGCTAAATACTTTCACCCAAACACTTTGTTCACAACACACGTTTGTTCCTCGGGAGTGTTTTAACCCAAACCACCATCTTTTTCCTAAAGTTAACGAGTCGTTTTGGTGCCTAAACTTAACTGTCATCGCTGCATGACGCTCACTTTTTCTGGCTAAACTCCACCACCATGGCCCCTGAAAGCCCCGTCATCTGGCAGTGCCTGTACCCGGCTCACAGCCACCTATTGGCGGCTAAACAACTGCCGCTGGTAGCAGGTGTCCCGGAGCTCTGTAGCGGTTAAATACAACCAGCAACTGCTGCAAAACGATGTTTCAAAACACTCCCGAGGAAGGACTGAGCGTTTCCTGGGTGGAAGTCTTTTGTTTCGCCAGGAAGTGAATTGCGTTTTATTCCATCACGTTGTGCTCATTCATTCTGAGATTATTTTTAGTTGTTCGTTAACAAGTGTTTTGGCATGACTGGCCTAGTGGCTCTATGTCCACGGTGGTATTGGAAGAAGGACTTAATTTTTGCATGTTTTCTTTTGTTATGCATGATCAAAACATCCTGCTTTCTTCACAAATCGCACCCTGGATATGAGGACGTGTTTCTGCCACCACTAGGGACGCTAATTTATGAACCGCTCTTGTGGGTCGTATTAGAGGGGAGGAACAGATACACATACAGAAAACTTTATTAATCCCATAGACTGTTAATATTAATGGACAACACATCCAGTTCGGCAAAGTGCTGCAAATGCGAAAGTGCCTTAAAGCTGTATTCTTTCTGAATTCCAGCAGGGGGAGACTCCTTAAACCTGCATTTACCTGAATTCCTGCAGGGGGAGACTCCTTAAACCTGCATTTACCTGAATTCCTGCAGGGGGAGACTCATTAAACCTGCATTATATCTGACTACCAGCAGAGTGAGACTCCTTAAACGTGCATTCTATTTGAATTCCTGCAGGGGGAGACTCCTTAAACCTACATTATATCTGACTACAAGCAGGGTGAGACTCCTTAAACCTGCATTCTATCTGAATTCCAGCAGGGGGCGACACATGCGGTTGCAAAAGGAGGTCGGTTTCTGTAGAAATCTATGAGAAAGTGACCCACTTCTCACTTGATTTATGACCTCAGTAAACATTTTTATAATGACTTCATGGTCTCAATCGCTAGTTTTAAATCTTCTGCAACACAGAATGGTGTTTTGAATTATGGTCTCGTTGATTTTAAAATCGGCGATGAAGCATGGGGTGTTTTAGGGCGTGGCTATGATGTGATTGCCAGTGAAAGTGTATAACGTAACGTGGCTCCTCCCTCACTCCTCCCTCTCGTCTAAAATCGTCACATCCGCAACCAGGATGGCTGCGCCCGTAACGGCAAACTCGACGACTCATAGCAGATCTCCACAAACCAACGGGTGACGTCACACATGCTCTGGCCATTAATATTAACAGTCTATGGTTAATCCCCAAAGGGCAATCCATTTTTACAGTCTATCTCATCCATGCCTAATGGCTGAAGGAATGAAAGAATTTGCATACCGATTTGTTTTCCACACAGGAACATATTAGCGCCGACCTGATGGCATAACTAAAAAAAATCACAAAAAAGTGCATGGTCAGGTTGAGTTTAATATTTTATCAGCTTTCTATACCACTCACACCTTCCACAGAGAGCTGAGGACTTTCTGCTGGAGTGATCTTGGAGCAGACCGTAAAGGACAAATCCGGCGCAAAATGGACCTAGGGGTTACGACAAACGCCGTGCTTGAGCTATGTTACTGGTTACTTGTTGCACAGCGTTCCACGGTCGACTGGTCATGACTGTTTTCCCAAGATGGCGCCAGCCTGTAAACGAGAACGGTACTGTCTTTCTAAACTATCTTTTTAATAAACTGTCTGTACACTTACAAAGTTCTCAATGCTGTGGTTTACATGTAGGGACCCTCATTATGCTACCGTGGAAGTGTGGTGCTATTTTGAGCCTTGTTAGTGGTGTAGAAATAGCGATTTCTTTTTACTTTACCCTCTGCCCCGAAGACTAGCGACTAGGTTTGGGCTAAAACTGGTCACATTCGATTAGCATGAAAACATATCCCAGAGAACGGTCAACTCGGTACCCATGTGTTATTAACGCCTAGGTTAATTTTGCGCCAGATTTGTCCTTTAATAATGTTAGACAGACAGTTTTTGTCCTTAACAGACAAACCACTAAACCTGCACAAAAATGAAAAAGTTAAAAGACTCTCGATAAAGGTTTTATAAAAGTTACATAAACGACGATATCGTTGTACGGTTTGGAGGACTTGTTGGTGCTGTGATGAAGATGACGATAACGTTTCAACTGGAAGATCCATGTCCATTGAGTAACGACCTCTGCCTTGGGGGGTTAGTTTTTGCATTTGACTCTGTGAGCGCTCTTTGGCACAAATGACCATGCGAAAGAGGAGTGCGTAATTTGGCTTTCTGTTGCAGAACTCATTCAAACTTCAGCAGATTTGTAACCGTGACCAATCCTAAATGAATGGAACTCATTTTTGTTCAACTGTGCCATGCTTTAACATTTGGAGGAAGGATTTCAAAACATGTCTCCCTCCTCTGTGACTCTAATCTGAAAATCGAAAGTTGACTCATACCTTTTTTTTACAATTTACATTAAGGTTTTAACTTTGTTTTGCCTCATTGTGTCCCCCTCTCATGGGCTGAAATCATAGCCACACACTTGGACAGAGACGTGTAATTTTTAACATTTTTTATGTCCACAACATGTGATTTGAGTTTTAGAGTTTCGTCTCTTGGCTTTGTGTGAGATTATTGCAGCAGCAGATTGCAACCACTGCTGTTGACTAGCCACGTTTGGATGGAAACAGTTGTCTACAGATGTCTACAGCCATTGGCGTAATTTATGGGGAATAATAAATTCCGCCTGATAAATTTTTGTTCCTTGTGTCGCGTTTTTTCCCATCATTTTTGGTGCATTCTTAATGTTTTTGCTGCTTTTTTGTCGGCTTCAAAAAAAAAAAAAAAAAAGACAAATATTTCAACACCTTTTTCAAGGTTTTTTGGATAATTTTTGTCGTTTTTGACGCTTCTTTTAAGTGATTTTTTCAACAACTTTTCTAGATGTTTTTGTAGCTTTTTTAAATACACGGCCTGGCCGCAGGCAGCGGTGTTGCTTGCAATGTATAACTATTATCAGACCGGCCCTCGCGGCCTCGAAACCAGCCCACCGGGAAAAGTCCCGACTCTCCCGATTGCCACTACGCCTCTGGGAGAACCTGTTCCGGGACTGCCAATAAACTTGTTCTGGGCTGCCAATAAAACCATGTCCAATACATTAAATACCATATATTCTGTAGGAATGTTTTAGTTCTGTGCAGACACAGCCAGCTGAACAACAGTTGTCTTATTTCACAAGAACTGATCAGCTGCAGTTGATGAGAATCGAGTCAAACGTTGGGAATGAATAAAATGTTCAGTGTATACGAACTGACCTTCAGCCTCAGCATCTGTGCATGCAATATGTACGTATTTGTCTGCAGGTGCGTGTGTGTCTGTGTGTGTGTGTTGCAGTGTTTTGATAAAGTGTCATAATATTACTATGGGATGGAGATGCCAAGAAAGACAATAGCGGTGTAATTCGGCCCTCCTGTCAAACACACTTTAATCCTGGACAATGAGAGATAAACTGGACTGTGTGTGTGTGTGTGTGTGTGTGTGTGTGTGTGTGTGTGTGTGTGTGTGTGTGTGTGTGTGTGTGTGTGTGTGTGTGTGTGTGTGTGTGTGTGTGTGTGTGTGTGATGACAAGGTGTGCTGGACCACCCTGTTGACAATCGGTCTGTTATTGATTTCAGTGTTGCGTTGCCAAATGTTGAGTTCGCGGACGCGACTTCGTCCTTCCCAGAAACAGTTTTGGAAGAAACAAAGGTGCATCTGTGTGTGTGTGTGTGCGTGCGTGTGTGCATGCGTGTGTGTACGTGCTGTTTGTATCAAACTCAAATTATAGCCAGATAGATTGATGAGAGGAATCAAAGTCTTGCTGTAATCAGTTCAAGACTGACCACTTCTGTCTCACCACACGTGTAAACGAACGAACTTCTGCGGACATGTGCATTAAAGAGACAGGTGAAGTCCCTCACCTTCCGGTTGACCACCATGGGACCTTTCTTCGGAAAAAAATCTGTACGGTAGTAACGGGGGAGGGACTAATTGTTCTTTTTTCCTGTTTGAATTGAGCCATGAATTACACATACGATGTTTGTCAATTTAAAAGACAATGTTGCAAGTGAAGAAGTCTCGGTTTGTCGTAGTACCACTTAGTTTTTGTGTGAAACTGCTCAGTGAACTACATCTCTCATCTTGCACAATATACTGTACGTCACCTCTCTCGCTAGGTAGCTTAGCTGTGTTTCACAACACATGTGACTTTAACTTACCTGTAATCAGGTAACATGCTGGAATGCTGGAATAAAGCACATTACCTTATGTAATGTGCTTTATGTTTTTAGCTTGAAATGTACTTCCGTTGATCCAGACTATTGGTGAAGCCAAGGCTGTAAGCATGAAGTGAACATTGGGGGGGGGTTGGGTCCCCCTACTCAACCCAATCTTGGCTTTCATGCATGTCCTGGCTGAAGTTATGTGCTAATGTAAGTAATGTAAACAAACATACATAGCCAACATGGGGCGCACGCTCTTACTGGGTGAGCTAGAGGTCGCCCCAACTAGCTAACGCTTTGACAAGAATTTAGCAAAACACTGCAAGACATTGATAATATTATCTTTTAAATAACACAAAAAAAAACGGCAGGGATATAGCCTACATCACTGGTTCTCAAGCTTTTGTCAATAATGTTCCCCCTTTGAATAATTTTTTTTAAGCCATGTACCCCCTGACCAGCACAAATAATTTTTGGTCAAAAAAAAAATCTATATAAAGAGGAAGAATACAGCGATGTCAGCGATAGATTTACTAAACAACAGCCTTGGACCTGGAAAACATTTAGATGATGATGGAAAAAGGAGACAAAAACTTGGAAAAAGAGGGTAGAAAGAAGGAAGTAAGGCAAGAATAGGTCGAAAATAGTAATAAAAACTTCGAAAAAAAACCAGTAGAAAGAAGGAAGGCAACACTAGGGCGACAAAAGTGACAAAAAATTCAAATAAGTGACAAACTTTGAAAAGACAAAAACCTCGAAAAGTAAGAAGAAAGGCAAAAACAGGTCAAAACAAGCGACAAAACCTTCAAAAAAAAGGATGACAAACTTCAAAAACAAAAGACAAAAAGAAACAAAAAGCGACGAACTTGGAGAAATAAAAGACAGTAGAAGTAACTACAGCCTTGGAACTGAAAAACATTTTGCAAAAAGTGTCACGTAGCCTACCCCCTGCAGTCCTCCAAAGTACCCCTACGGGGACACATACCCCATTTGAGAACCACTGGCCTACATAACATTCACATTACATTCTAGTGTTCCTCTTTTTAATACATGTGAAAGGAGACATATACACTGTTTTTGACTTTGCCCACAGCAGTCGTGCAACCGCTTCTGCCGGGGTACGGCAACTCCTCAAACAAACCACATGTAACGGTAGAATGGCAGTAGGCTACACGGTATATAGGCCAAAAGAAAGGGTTGTAATAATAATGGCTAATTTAGTTATGATTATCATACAAATTTGCTAATGATTATTCCAGAAAGCGGTGCATAGTTTTCTGTCATAGAATAGCAATATATATATATATATATATATATATATTGCTAATATATATATTAGTATATTGGGGGGACATTTTGAGCATATTTAAATGATGGGGGAGGAGGGGGGGGGGTGTCCCCTCCAATATATATTATGATTACTGCCTTGGGTGAAGCAACGATTGTTTGGACTTTACTGAGCATACGGATCAGCACCATGCTGCAGGAGACGTTTCTATGGACTCTTGGTCGTTATGTGACTCCATCTTTTATAGGTGCTGTCAGTGGCTTTGTAATGGAGCACACTTTTCAAAGCCGCCTCTGGAATTTGAAATGCAGCCAGAGTGACTTCTCGTCAGTGCGCCTGCAATGTCAACACTTTCCGTCATAAAATGGCCTTTATATCCCACAATAAGCTCTACTCACTAACACGCAGCTCCTATATTCCCTTCCCCCCTCTTCCCTGCCGTACAATAGCGCTACGTTACCGTAAGAAGCTTTTGGGAAGCCGGGCAGAGGTGAGTGTGTTAATATGAGCTGAGTGTTGACAGCCTAAGGGGGTCGTATGGGCTCGTTACGGGACGACAAACTGTGGAGGTTTGTATCCCGCTTCAATAAAACCATACGAGCTCTTTCTGTCCATCTTACTTCCACTTCTCTGTCAGACAGCCACTGTTTCTTCTTTAATAAATCACGAAAGACAGTCAGACTATCGCTCTTTCTCTGTCTCTCTGTCTCTCTTTGCTGCCTTGTCACTTTTTTTTCTCTGTCTTTTCTTTCTGTGAAAGAGAGTAGTATGTAGAGAGACAACAGAGAGTAGTATGTAGAGAGACAACAGTAGAGAGTAGTATCTAGAGAGACAACAGTAGAGAGTAGTATGTAGAGAGACAACAGAGAGTAGTATGTAGAGAGACAGCAGTAGAGAGTAGTATGTAGAGAGACAGCAGTAGAGAGTAGTATGTAGAGAGACAACAGTAGAGAGTAGTATGTAGAAAGACAACAGTAGAGAGTATTATGTAGAGAGACAGCAGTAGAGAGTAGTATGTAGAGAGACAACAGTAGTGAGTAGTATCTAAAGAGACAACAGTAGAGAGTAGTACGTAGAGAGACAACAGTAGAGAGTAGTATGTAGAGAGACAGCAGTAGAGAGTAGTATGTAGAGAGAAAACAGAGAGTAATATGTAGAGAGACAGTAGAGAGTAGTATGTAGAGAGATGACAGTAGAGAGTAGTATGTAGAGAGATGACAGTAGAGAGTAGTATGTAGAGAGATGACAGTAGTGAGTAGTATGTAGAGAGACAACAGTAGAGAGCAGTATGTAGAGAATAGTATGTAGAGAGACAACAGTAGAGAGTAGTATGTAGAGAGACAACAGTAGAGAGTAGTATGTAGAGAGACAACAGTAGAGAGTATTATGAAAGACCGAAATTCCCTGTACGGAGAAAGGTTTGGGGGGTGGATTGATCAAACAACACAGGACTTTCACCCGAGAGACTGGGGTTCTTGTCCTGCGTCAATAGTCCCGACCCAGTGTGTTTAGATCTGACGCTAAAGGAGACTTCTAGCGTCAGTAACAAAGGCACCTGATCAAGCGTACCTAGTATTTTACACGATGGGAGTAATCACCCCCTGCACTCAAAAATGGGTTTTTCTTTTGTTTATGCCTCCTAAAATGTCATACCTTTGTCACTAGAGAGGTGTTTTCGCATCCCTGTACTGAAGGCGTACCATAGATGTCTGTGCACTTTCCTGAAATCTAAGGGCGTTTTCACACCGACAGCCTTTAGTTCGGTTGAATCGAACTAGAGTTTGTTTGCCCCGCTGGTGTGGTTAATCTTGGGCAGGTGAGAACGCGGCAATCAAACTCTGGTGCACACCAAAAGTGGACCAAACAAGCACACCAAGACCTACTTGAAGAGGTGGTCTCAGTACGCCTTCAATTGAACTCTGTAGCGGTTCGTTTGTGGTAAGAACGTGATCCATACTCGAACCACACCAACTATATATACTCCGCAAGTCTGAGCTGATGTCTCCTGTAGTCAGGTGTGTTTAGCCATCTGCGATGCAGCAGAGCAGCAAACTCTAGCAGCTTGCAGTATTTCTATCACAGAAATAGACTGCGGTCAAGCTTGCCGTCTGTTACTGGTATCTCCGTGGTCAAACCAGATGGCGCTAAAATTGGAGAGAGACACCGGCAGAGCAGAGCGAAGTCTCGGTGACCAGCGCAGACGTAGTAATGTCTCTTGCAAAACAATGTCTCATAATTTCAATGAAATGAGCTGGTTTGACCACTAGACCAGAACACAGGACCTTCTTCCTGTATTTACTTTCTTGCTCCCAAAAATTCTGTGATAGGCCCACGGAAGAATTCCATGAAATGAACATGGTTAAGGAAAAGTTCGTGGGTTGGCTTACGTTTCCACGACACGCGGGACAACAACGGGACAGTTGGGTTTAAGAAAAGAAAACGGGACAGTTGGGTTTAGGAAAAGAAGAACGGGACAGTTGGGTTTAGTTAAAGAAGAACGGGACAGTTGGGTTTAGGAAAAGAAGAACGGGACAGTTGGGTTTAGTAAACAAGATAGGCGGCACACGATCCCCGGTCTCTTGGGTGAAAGTGCTGTGTTGTCGTACCCATCCACCTCCCCAACCAACCTCCCTATGCCGATTTTTGGCCTTTCATACTACCGTTGTCGCTCTTAGTGCCACGTCATCTTCTCACTGTCTTAACATTGGCATTGTTTTCCGTGGTGGCCACACAGACTTTTCACACTCCGTGCCACCACCACGTAATGCCCTGTAAACGGTTTGTGATCATATCACGGAATTCTGTGAGACCAGGCTGTATGTTGTGGAACTTAAATACAGAAACATCAGACAGTTTCTGCCTCTCTTTAGGGGGCAGGAGTGATGTGTTCATTGTTTCAGAATGATGAAGACAGTTGAAGAACTTCTAAGATACAAAACAGGATGTAAAAAAGAGACAAAAATGTTGAAAAAAGCAATAAAAAGGTTGGGAAGAGTGTAAAAAAAACGGCGAAAAAATGTGACAAAGGGCATCGGAAAAAGTGACAAAAAGCATTGAAAAATTCGTCAAAAATGCGGAGAGAAATACAATTTTACAAGTATTATGTTTTCCCAAATGATGTACAAATTTTAAGGCATTATCAAATGTCTAAAAATATAGCTTCCGTAAATGGAGCATGTTTCTACAATTAGAAATCTTTTAAGGCCCTGACACACCAACCCGATAATCAGCCGTCGGACAGTTTGGAGAGGTCAGTGACTCAAGTCTGTTCGGTGTGTTCCTTGCTGTCGTCCGTCGGAGGGGCCGGCGGCCTTCATTTTGGCCGACCTGACTTGCTGGGTCGGAGGGCGGGAAGTCGGACTCAATGACCAATTTGATTGGTGGAGTGCTAGCCCGGAAATGGCGAGCGGGATGAGTGACGAACGCCTCTCAAAATCGGACGAAAATCTTTTAAACTGACCTTTGTCAATCTGAAATCTTTTAAACTGTTTTCAGAAACAAGTTTCGGTGAAAAAGTTTTGTAAAATACGAGCCACCATTACTATCGGCTGGAGAAGCCAGACCCACGTGACGCGTACGCTCAAGATAGCGTCGCTTCGGTGTGTTCCAAGCTACTTTGTGGACCTCGGGGAGCCGACTGATCAGTCCGACTGTCTTTTCTGCCGACGGTCGGCCGTCTGGTTGGTGTGACAGAGCCTTTAGATCAATATGTTATGTTTTGTAGTAAAATTTGATGAAAACATTTTGGATGTTTGTATTTTTGTAGGCACTGAGGAATGGTAACTAAAAAATATACTTGGTTACTTTCCGATTAGTAACAGATTACTGCGATCAGGCGAGAGTTTTGTCAGCGAGATGCATCGTCTCGACTGACCCCTGCGTTGCATTTTATGCTGGAAATCTGCCAAATTGCTTCACGCCACAAACAGAAGTGATTTACTGGCACAAATCCCCAAAGAAAGAAAGAAAGAAAAACAGCCGCACTGTTGAGTGTGCTTCAGTCACGGCAACGTCTTTTTAAACCATTCATTTGCAACATTACACATTTAGTTTGACGCTCGACGGCGCTTTCCCACCTGTTCATTTGGTCCGGACCATTACTGCCACTTAGTTCTGGTCCGGTTCACACAGATCCTGCATCGTCAGCGCTACGCGGAGCCGCGCGGATAAATCACAATCTGATGACTGACGGCCGGTCAGGCAGCACTTACTGAGCCTGATGTGTTGACGTTGGTTCTCTGGTGTCACAAAGAGCTCCAAAGAAATAAGATTGTGAGCATTATTGGGGGTTTTTTGCACTTTTTTCATGTACTTAAAGGCAGTGGGTATACTGTACCACATAAAATATAATAAAAAAACAAATCCTGGCTCAAAATGGGCCTTTGTGGGGGGATGGGTGTCCTACCCCAGGGTTACTTTGAGTGCCAAAGACTTAATTTCCTGCATTCTGATACACTTTTATGCACCTATTTATGGTGGGAATACCTTTATTAATCCTATGACAAGTAAAACATAGATGACATTCAAAAATATAATGTAATATAAACCAGTAAGGGGGCTTTCACGTCAGGGATCTAAGTCGCTCTGCATGTTCAGCAGAGTTAGTTTAGTTTGCTGTCACATTGCTCGACCCCGTATTTCTGAAAATATCTGAAGTGAAAGTTCTTTCACAAAATGTCGTTGTTGCGTATCATTGCACATTTTTAAGTGGGTACATGGAAATCCTGGATATTTCTTAGTGGGTATACTGCGTATACGTGAGCATCACGTAGACTACACCACTGCTTAAAGGATAACGTGACTGATAGGAACAACAATCTTTGAAATTGGTCCAATATTAACCCTTGTGTTGTCTTCCAACCATTAACCATTAACTTGTCCTTCCGGGTCCAAATTGAAAATTAACTTTTTTTGGCGCTTTTTCAAACGTATATTATCTGTTGTATGTTTATTGTTATCGGGCCCCCTCCGGAAAGATTTTAGTAGCTCAAATTGGGGTTCCCCATTTCACATGGCCTACATATAATCGTGGTACCTTCTGAAATTGTTTAAATAATACAATGATGATGATGAATGTGTGAAATATCAAAATCTTTGAGTTAAAAAAAGGAGAAATTATGACTTATTTTGACATATTAGTTCAGATTAGAGGATGTTCAGTGGATCACAGACTGGTGAAGGTTTTCATGCCATTACAAAAAAAATTAACAGAGAGAGAGAGAGAGGTGCTAATGTTAGATAAACAAAGTGGTGGAGCAAGCTACAGAAAGAACAGAGAGAGAGAGCGGTGCAAACGTTAGATAAAACAAAGTGAGTTTCCTGTACACGGAGCACCCGGTCATATTCTATGACTCGCCGTGCTCCGACTACATTTTTTCTTGTTGTTATGGAAACGACAAGTCTGGCTTCTCCGCTTGTCATTGGTCGGCTGTCAAAAACGCACGGCGTTCTTTTACGCAAAGTTGAACTTTTTCCAACTTCAAAAAGACGCTCTGAGCTGCAGAAAAGATGTGGCCAGTTAGCTCAGTTGGTAGAGCGGGCGCACATACGCAGAGGTTTATTCCTCGACGCAGAAGTTCCAGGGCTATAATCCTACCTGTGACAGTTTTCCTGCATGTTTTCCCCCTCCTATCTTTCTCCTTTCATATCTCTCTGCTTTCCTATCCAATAAAGGCAGAAATGCCCAAAAAATAGATAAAATAAAAGTCGGCGGTGGCGTTTAAAAAAGCGCTCAGGACATTTTTGAACACACGGTTTATAGAGGATTATAATGTAAAACAGACGCTGTCAGCTTAAAGAAAGACGCCAAGTGTGAACACCTTATTTCCGCTTTCTATCTTTCCCTTCTTCTTTTCTCCTTCTCCCCCTTTCCCCTCTTCGCTCTTCTTCCTCCTCCTCCTTCATTGTTGACAAGGTAAACCTTTGCTCCAGCAAAAGGAAAACATGGAAAAGGCACCGCTGCCCTGTAGCTGTCATGATGTCATCGAGTCCCTCTACTCAGCGTAAGTTATCTGGAGACGCTTTATGACTCGGCTGTGTGTGTGTGTGTGTGTGTGTGTGTGTGTGTGTGTGTGTGTGTGTTTTACGACAGGCCAGGGGCTCAGCGTGCTTACCTTGCCTAATAAATCCTGACAAGCTCTCTACAATAACCTGGATGAGGTTTCTCTTTTCTCTCACTCACACACTCCTTCCCTCGGCGGCCGGCCTAACCTCTCTGCTCTGCTGCATATTATACCTGCCACCTACTGTTTCCTCAACTTCTGGACAGCGGGAACACACACGCACACACACACACACACACACAAACACACACACTGATTTTATGTCGACTTGCAGGAGCGTTCATACTTGCCTGCTCACAAAAATACTCCCACCAACACTTATACTGTTAGAAGGAGCCCACGCACATTTGACATTTCAACGCATTGTCATGAACAGGTTCTTATGATATCATATGAAAATTTATGCACACCAATTTTTATAATTACCTACAAAATTAACCCTCCTGTTGTCCAAGTTTATATATCACAAATTTGGGTTAAAAAAATAAAAAATAACAACAACGTGGATGGTTCCATACAACTAGTAAAGTAAACTCACTACTTTCATTGAATTTGGGTTTGTATTTAATTTTATGGTATTTGAAATTCTTTTCATAAAAGAAACGTCATGAGGCGACGACAGCTAAGTTTGGGCACCTTTTTACACCAATTCACACTCTCTACATTCAGGGCCCTTGCCTGGTGCCAGATTGCCCAATATGGTCGTAATTGAACGCATTCTCATGAACGAGTGTGTATGATATCATACTAAAATTTATGCACACCAATTCATGAGATAACCTACGAAAATTAGGCGACTGCCGGCTGGTCATATGACTATGAATTTAGCCAAAAAAAGGTACTGAGCACAGTGAGGTTATGGTCGTTTCAGCGGCCGTTACAATTGAGTTTAGCCAACAAAAAGTGAGCGACACCAAAACTAGTTAAGATTAGAAAAAAAGATTGTGGTTTGGGTTTAAAACAGCGGTCCCCTTAAGTAGTGCTCCCTGGACATGAACACCTGTTTCCTGGGTGAAAGTCTTGTGTTTTCTTCTTCACTTCTTCAGGACATGAACACCTGTTTCCTGGGTGAAAGTCTTGTGTTTTCTCCTTAACTTCTTCAGGACATGAACACCTGTTTCCTGGGTGAAAGTCTTGTGTTTTCTCCTTAACTTCTTCAGGACATGAACACCTGTTTCCTGGGTGAAAGTCTTGTGTTTTCTGTTTAATTTCTTCCAGGACATGAACACCTGTTTCCTGGGTGAAAGTCTTGTGTTTTCTCCTTAACTTCTTCCAGGACATGAACACCTGTTTCCTGGGTGAAAGTCTTGTGTTGTCTCCTTAACTTCTTCTAGGACATGAACACCTGTTTCCTGGGTGAAAGTCTTGTGTTTTCTCCTGAACTTCTTCCGGGACACAAACTCTGCTCCTGTGTTTTAGGAGCCAAACATACCCTCCCCCTCCCTGAGCTCCTCCCTATGAGGATCTTCACGCTCTTATACAGCAGCAGTCAACGTGCTGCTCATAGTAATAAATACTAGAATACATACCCATTACAGAGCTTTACTTTCCGTAGCTATATGTGCAAATGGTTCATGAGAACAGCCTGAACATTCACACACACACACACACACACACACACACACATGAAAATGAAGTTGCTCTGAGCTGAAGGACAAAATGTAGGAATGTGTAATATTTATTGACTGAATGGGATTTGAACCCTGGTCTTGTCTACTCACAGCCAAAGTCGACTATAATCACCAGACCAGGAGGAATACTACTGTACGGAGCCACCGAGTGATTTTTAATGTTTCTTCATGAAGCCTGCTGAACTGAGACCCGCACAGGACACAAAACACTTTTTTTTGGTTCCTTTTTTTGTGCAAATATTAATAATTAATTTCAATTTGAGAGAAGGCCAAGGAATATAATTATAGTTTATTTATTACTTATTTATTTTAAAAGAACAGGAAACACTAATGCATGAAACTACCAATTAGATTAGTAATACTTTCACCCAGGAAACGCGTGTTCGTTCCTTGGGAGTGATTTAATCCAAACCACAATCTTTTTCCTAAACTTAACTGGCGTCACCGTAGCTGTATCCCTTCTAGCAACAACCAATGGGTGCTCTCTCTCCAGCACCAAACAGGAAGCAAACGGCTAGAGCCAGTGGTGTCTATGATTGCTTTGGCGCCGCGCTAAGCTAAACAGGTACTGGAGACATTCATCTGCATGTACGGCAGATCAGGAAATCTGCAGACTTTCCCTTGAAGTTACCAGCCATCTAAATCTAACTCAAATCTAGTTGTAGTCTTGCAAATTGTGAACCATAATGTTGCACTAGAAGACTCTGAAAAGACTAAAGTCTGACACCATCTCACATCTAAAAACAATGATCTCACATCTAACGTTAAAGACTGTCATAATATGTAGAGTCGGAATCCGTCAGGGTCACACATTGCAAGACTACAGCTAGATTCATTTTGAAAAATGTAACCAAGCTAGCTAGCTACTGCTAGCGTTATCTGGTAAATTTAAGGGAAAGTCTGCAGGTTTTCTTTTCTGCCATACATGTACAGTCGTGAATAAATTAGGACACCCATGCTAAAGTTGACTAAAAAGAGGAATAAAAAAATCATCTTTTGCAAATTGATCTTAATGCCTTAATTAAAAAAATGAGGAAAATCCAATCTTTAAGGACACCAGTTTTCTTTGTGAATGAATAATGTATCATAAATAAATTAATGTTTTTCATTAAAATGCAGGTGGCATAAGTAAGTACACCCCTATGTTAAATTCCCATAGAGGCAGGCAGATGTTTATTTTTAAAGGCCAGTTATTTCATGGATCCAGGATGCTATGCATCCTGATAAAATTCCCTTGGCCTTTGGAATTAAAATAACCCCATCATCACATACCCTTACCATACCTAGAGATTGGCATGGGGTACTTTCCATAAACTCATCTCTCAATGCAAATCAAACCAGTTATTAGGCAAACTGAAATAAAACCATAATACCAGGCCCTGATATTCACAATATTACGGATGTAGCTCTTTTTAAATCCAAATTCAAAACATATTTGTTTCGAATGGCTTTTAATACGTAGTAGTGGTGTGACAATGTCCCTCTCCTCCTCCTGTTGTATGTAACCTTTTCTGATTTTACTGTTTTCTATGTTTCATGCTTTGTATTGTATGATATGTGGTTTTATTCTTGGTTCCTTGATGTAAAGCACTTTGGATACCTGCTGGTTGCTGTAAAATGCTATATAAATAAATGTTGATTGATTGATTGATTGATATCTGTTTGCTGCTTCCTGTTTGGTGCTGGAGGGAGAGCACCCATTGGTTGTTTGGTCTGAACTTCCAGACTGGAGAAAGACTGACTGGGTGAGACGGTGTCACACTTTTAGTCTTTTCAATGTCGTTCTTCTTGTATTCTTGTAGTGTATTTGGTTTGGTTTGGTTTATTTATGGATATAGAAAGACAACAAAGGGGGATCCAAGGGATAACATGTAAAAGTGAAAAACACTTTTTTCCAACATGGTCCCTGATGTAAGAGAACAGGACATACAACACATGCAAACACATACAGTCCTAAGATTAAAAAAATAAAAAATAAAACTACACATCAAAAACCAGCTAAATCACCATGACCTACCAAACAATAAATTTCTCTGTCCCCAATCTAGATTATATTTCCCCTAATTATCTATTTTATTCCATAAGTAGGCCCTAACTTTATGTCTAAAATCCCTTTTCGTTACTGCCATTTTAATATGAAGTGGAAGACTATTCCATAAAATAATTCCTGTATAAAAAAAGGATTTTCTGGCTTCACTATTCACACATGGCACCTTACATGTATCATGGCCATTCCTCTGTGATTCTTAATCCACCGTGTTTCCTCTCACACTTCTGTATTTTTATCTCACACAAACAAACTCTCTTGCTCCCCCTCTCGTCCTCTCTCTCTCGACACACACACACACACACACACACACACACACAGAAAAGCAGCGAGGGATGAAGTCATTATCAGCTCTAATAGGTGACGTGCCAGATATTTCCACTGCAGGGAAATAACATGACAGCAAAACAAACGACGCCATTAGTCATACTTAACACCACCTGTAAATCAACTCTGTGCGTATGCAATGTGTGTGTGTGTGTGTGTGTTTGTGTGTTTTAACAGGTTATTTGCTCCAAAAATGCGACCCATGGAAAGTATGAGCCGTACAAATGACTGACAATGTGTGATGAGTGCACACACACACAAACACACACGCACACACACACAAATAAACACACACGTTTCAGGAGTTTTACTCTCCGCTCATGTTTTGCTGAACATATATTATTCACACGCTATGACCAATCTCTGCTTATGTTTTCCACTACAGAGCTACACATGGCTAGCCAAGGCTCGCTCAGTGGCTAATCAGTCACAACTAGAGCCCAACTGGGCCAGAAAGCATTCATTCAGAGCTTAGTGACAGGTCTAGTTATCATCTGCTTTCTACTACAGAAAGGTTGGGTTCTAAAACACAGGGCTTTCAAGCCGGGGAGCAGAGTTCATGTCCCAGAAAAAGTTAAGGAGAAAACACAAGACTTTCACCCTAGGAAACGGGTGTTCATGTTAGGGTTAGGGTTAGAGTTATACAGCGCTGTGGAGGAAGGTCTGGCTAGTCCACACAGCATTCTTGAATGGGAGGAAAATGTGCTCCGGTTTATTGGCATTTCTTTAAACCAATCACGATCGTTTAGGCGGTGTACGGAGCAACGGTGCCTCTGCAAAATAGCCTCTGGAAGGAACTTGTTTTGGTGGAACATGTGTACGTTCAAAAGTAGTTTCAGTCGTGTGACAGAAAACTCAGATTGGACAGATAGTCTAGGTAGCTGTCTGGATTTACCCCCAGGAGCAGTTAACCATAGTCCTCAGAAATCCACCGGAGGTTAGAACACCAACACAAAGAAAATGGAAAACGGACAAGGTTTTCTTTATGAATTCAAGTCAACACTCGGTGAGTAACGGATATGCAAATGCTCATTTTGAGGGTGAAAGAATTCCTTTAACTGCACATGTTTCAAGAGCAGGAACCGTGACAGGCGTAGCACCGGTAGCTAATGTGAACCGTCAATTAACGCCATCGTATAAGTGCCAACATTTATAGCTCAGGATTACCACCTAAAAATGTGACTACTCTTTCTTGTTATGAACACTCGGCGGTTCATCCCTCCCACTGATTATGAAGTGATTCCCGGTGGCTGCACAGCTTTTCGCTGGAGCCGGCAGTCCCTGCGAGTGTTAATCCTCTCTAAACTCGCCGCAGCTGGACGAACGTGAAGCTGGAGAGCTGCAAAGTGTAAAGAGTCTGAGGGGACTGCCAATGAAAACCAGGCTGTGGCAATAAAATACCAACCAAACAACGAGCCACTCAGCACAGCCATGACCCCCTGCATGGACCCACACACACACACACACACACTGGTAAGCCCTATTCTGGCAATACTTCTCCCAGCTAAACAATTAAACCTAAAACAACACCATTGTTTTAATGCTCGGTCCTGCGGTAGCAGTCAGTATTAACAATGGAAAGACCAGACACGTTGTCTTGGAGCTGAGACAATATGTCACACTTTGACAAACCACGGATTCAACGGGACAGCGAGCGAACGGTTTTGGAGTCTGACAGCTGAATAACAAGTGGAGAAAAGAAACAAGAAGAATGTGTCTGAGTGCGATCGGGACGGAGCAGGAAGGAAGCGAGGAAACAGCTCCCGTCTCCGTTCCCAGCCAAACACAGCAAAACCTCCGACACGACGAGACGCTCGTCTTTGAACATTGCTCCAAATGATTTGAACAAGCCGGCAATCAAACAGGAAGATTTAAATGCCAACGTGATAAGTGTCTGAACGTGGTATCGGAACATAAATGTTTGTCGCTCTGTTGAGTCTGAGTGTTCATCCGTGTTTTTACTCAGTCTAAGGACGAGTGAGTATTCTGGATAAAAAAAATCGGTCACACTTTACTTTAAGGTATCATAAGGTACATAAGAGTGACATGACACTGTCATAAACGTGTCATAAACATTATAAACAAGTCCTAAACCTATGACATAACGCTTCTCTTCACTTTTTGTCATGACAAGTTACAGTTAGGGTTAGAGTTACGGTAGGGTTAGGGTTAGGGTTAGAGTTAAAGTTAGGGTTAGTGATCATTTGTCATGACTCTGTTAATGACACTGTCATGTCACTCCTATGTAGCTACCTTCAAGTAAAGTGTTACCAAAAAATGATAAAGTGAGATTTTAAAAATGCCACGAGAACAAAGTCCTAATATTTCAAGCATAAAGTTGCAATTTTAGTTGTGATTTCATAATAAAGTTGGGATTCAGATAAAGTTTGATGATCAAATTGAATGAAAGTCACAAAGTCAACACAGAAATATTTCAAGCACAAAGTTGCAATCATACTAGAAAATGAAACAAGAATAAAAGTCATAATATCTTGAGAATAAAGTGAAACGTTTGAGAAGAAAGTCCTAATATTTCAAGACAGAAAAAGTTGGAATATCTCAATAATTAAAGCTTTAGTGTGTAACTTTTTGATATTAATTAATTAATTAATATTGCCAAATGAGTTGCTACAAAGCTAATTAAGACTATCAGCTCCACACAACTCTCTCTGGATTTCTCAGTATGACTATGCTCAGAAGGCTGTGGCGTCCGGCAGAAACTCAAGTGAAGATAATGACCTCTTCTGAAGAGTCCATCATGTTTTTTTAATCCTCCGTGTCCTCCTCGGCTACTAGCAACTGCGTGGAGGAGGGGAGGTGGGGCGCGTGTGGGATCTCACAGGCTTGTATCATGTGGACGCACCAACAGTTTTGTTGTCATTACTTAGAATTCCTCCTGGGGGCGACAGAAACTATGTTCTATAGCTTTGATTAGCGATAAATTTTGATAATTAAACCGATCGATCTTAGATTTTAAACATTATGTCCTGAGAACAAAGTTGTAATATTTCAGGCATAAAGTTGCAATATTTCGAGAACAAAGTTGCAATTCTATTAGAGAAAACTGGATAAAAAGTAGTAATGTCTTAAGAATAAAGTCAAACCTTTATCAGAAGAAAGTGGTAATATTTCAAGCCAAAAAGTTGGAATATTTCAATTATGAAGTTGGGATAGAGTTTGAAAATATAATTATGACTGGAGCATCAGGGCCATTTGAAAAAAAAACAAGTATGATATTATCTTAGATTTGAACATTAAGTCCTGGGAACAAAGTTGCAATATTTCGAGAAAAAAAGTTGCAATTTTACCAGAAAAAAACGAACAAAAAAAGTGGTAATGTCTTAAGAATGAAGTCAAACGTTTATCAGAAGAAAGTCGTAATATTTCAATGGTGAAGTTGTGATGAAGTTTGATAGTAAAGTCATAATATTATGACTAATTTTGCATTAATGCAGCAGTCAAACCAAACTTTATTCTGAAAATATTTGGACTTTCTGCTCACGTTGCATGTTACAGTAGTCCGACTTCTCCGTCCTAATTTAATGAAGTGTAAATAGTCAAATACATAAATATTCTTTTCTCTAATGTGGTCGTCTTGGAAACGAGACGGCTGCCACTGAAAAGCAGTCGCTGTTTTAATTCCTCTTCTGTGGTTGTGTCTGAGGTTAAAACTGCGGTTTGGACTGTTTTTGTGGAGCTTTAAGTGGGTTAGTTACAGCGAACCGTTCGTAAAAACCCCCCGGGGTGTGAGCGTCACATGGGTTCAGGCCTGTGTTTTGAGAAGGAGTGTTTGTGTACATGCATATTATTGTGTGTGTGTGTGTGTGTGTGTGTGTGTGTGTGTGTGTGTGTGTGTGTGTGTGTGTGTGTGTTTAATTCCTGAGCTCTGGGAGTCTATAAAGCAAGCTCTGGCCATTCAGTGGGTGATTATATGTTAGCACAAACTTTACAGAAGTGAGGTCACCTCTGCTGGATATTTGTGTGTGTGTGTGTGTGTGTGTGTGTGTGTGTGTGTGTGTGAGTGTGTGTGTGTGTCAGTGTACCAAAATGTGTTGCCAACACCACCACTGAGCTGGCTGAACTGGTCAACCTGTTGGCTTGTTACTGGCCTCAAGCCCCCATCCATCCTTCTGTTAGTCTGGATCAACAGAAGTACATTTCCAGGATAATTGGTGTGGCTCACGGGGCCAGATGTCTCTTGCTTTCCGCTCTACGTCTGTTGCCGTTCTCAAACTCTGTTGTCTTCGGGGCACAACATCAAACTTCGAGCTAGCGAGCTACGCGCTGAAAATTTGAACATTTGGATGATGCAACAAGGCAAGCCTGCTCGGTTCTTTCAGGGAATGATTGTTAAAGATTTACAAAGAATATGTTTAGGGCATTTCCTCTCTAATGGGACGTCAAGAGCTTAATGACGATTGTGATTGGTTTAAAGAAATGCAAACAACCCAGAGGGTTTTTCTCCTATCCCAGAATGCATCTGACATGTAGCCAGACCTTAAACAAAATAATGAATTAGCTTGAAAGAAAACCATCCAACCAAACAGATGTAACATAAAAAAAACAGCCAAAAATCAACTGATGATAATTTAAAATTTAAAAAGATTTATTTACTGATTTATTTCTTCACAGCACCAGCAAGTTTTCACATATTCTGTCAAATATCTTAAAGGTGCAGTAGGTAAGACTTATAAAACTAACTTTCGGTCATATTTGCTGAAACTGACCCTATGGTAGAGTAGAACTACATGAAGCAGGTCATTTAAAAAAAAATCCGGCTCCTCTGGCTCCACCTACAGCCTGTAGTGCGATTTGCAAAAATCCACAGCTCCCAGTTTAGATGCACCAATCAGGGCCAGAGGGGTGTCTAACTGCATGTCAACCACTGCTCATGCACAAAAATTAATTCTCCTTTGTGGGGGGAGGGGCTTAGGAGACTGTTTTGGGCTTTAGCAGAAAGCGGGGAGCGACTGAGAAGTTGGTGATGTTCTAATTTTTTAGCTAAGTCCTGGATCTTCGCAATCCTACCTACGACACCTTTAACGTCTACTCGATGGATTGGGATGGAATTTGGCACAGATATACATGATCCCCAGCGGATGAACCCTAATGACATTGGGGATCCCTCAATGTTTCCTATAGTGCCACCAATTGGTTGACACTTTATGTTCAGAGTGAAATGTCTCCGTAATTATTGATTGTTATGAGTTTTTCTACACTTTTCCAACAAGTTCCATGGAAATCAGGCCAGTAGTTTTAATGCATGATGTGGCATCTCTCCAGTGAATTCATTTATCTCCCCAACAAGTGGATATTAGCAATTTGGTATACACATTCATGTTCCCCAGAGGAAGAATTTTACTCGCGTTGGTGGTCTCCTGACTTTTCCTAACTTTTTCAACATTGAAGGTACAAACTCCGGACAACAAGTAGTAAGTGCAAGCACATTAGTTTCAAATGAGCCAAACTACAAAGAGCTAAACGAAAGTGCAGCTGTAATTTTTTTTTTCAGTCAGAAGAGATGTGTTTTTTGCCTGCGGCGGAATATGTGTAGGCTTTCAGCCGTCCTGATGTCAATGTGGAGCTCATTCCACCATTTAAGAGCCAAGACTCGTCGAGTGATTGGGTGTAGCTCGCCGTGAGGGGGTAGCAAGCAGGTTGGCTGATGCAGAGCGGAGTGGGTGGGTTGGGGTGTAGGGTTTGTCCCGAATGTCAGCTGGGGCTGATCCGTTTGTGGCCCGGTATGCAAGTACTGGTGCCTTGAACCGGGTGCGGGCAGCAACTGGTAACCAGTGAAGAGCAGCGTGGTATAAATATGTTTTCACATATTCTGTTAAATATCAAACGTCTACTCGATGGATTGGGACAGAATTTGGTACAGATATTTATAGTCCCCAGAGGATGAACCCTAATAACTTTAGTGATCACTTGACTTGGTTGACATTTCTGATTTAACAGACGACAACTATTAGATTAATAATTGCTATTGAATGATTTATACCCTTTTCATAGTTTCATGGAATTGATCATTTTTCCATAATCAGACAAAGAAACCGAACCGAAAACATAGAATATAGATGTTAAAGGCATGATGTGGCAGTGCTCCAGTCATGATTCATTCATGTCTCCAAAGAGTGTTTAGAAATCTGCAGCTGATGTAATGGTATTTCATAAGGTGTTTTGACAGAACAACTGAAGATAGATTTAATTTGAAAAAGGAAACTGAAAACAGCTAGTAGTTTAAAGAAATTACAGCCAGGTTTATAAAGTGCTTCTTGCAATGAAAGCCGAAGAAGATCAACAATAGAGTTCAAGACCTCTGAATCACAAAATCATTTTTAAAGTATAATGTTTTGACTGTTAACATCATCTCTGTTATTTAAATAGTCACTGATAAATTGCAGGTGATACTTCTTTCTTCTTCTTTTTTTAGGAACAAAACCTTTAACATCCGTGCTTGTACTTGTTTTAGTGCAGCAGGGGTTTTCCACAAAACATCCTTTCATGTTTGTACTTGTTCAGGCTTGGATTTCATGTTCCACTTGATGAAGGTGCGTCCAGAAAGTATTGAATTATATTGAATAATATGTCAAACCCAGTGTATGAGCCAGGATTGTCTAGGAGGGGGGTTCAAATAGACCTGTTAATACTCTTCTAGGGTATCAAAAGGGTTATAAAAATGTGGCTACCCAAAGGAGTAAGGAATGTATTTGCAAAACAACATCTAAAAGAAAAAACAAAGCATTGTGTAAATTCTGCGAACTGAGACACCTAGGACCACCTTAAATTTTTTGCTCCATTTACGGCAGCCTTATACACTATTTTTCAAGATATTTGATGACAGAATGCCTAAAAATCTGTACATCATTTGGGAAAAATATGATACTTATAACATTCTATTTTTTAAGTTCCATAACATAGGCAGAAACTGTCTGATGTTTCTGTTTTTAAGTCCCTTAACATAGGCATAGAAATAAAATGGATATAAAGGCCATTGAACTGTTTCCTGTGGTCATTTCATTGGTACATCACAAAAAAGTGATTGTTGTGAAAATTTGCATCAGTGGGGCCATAACCTTTGTCGCAGCTCCCTGGGACTCCCAGCGGCAGTGGATCAGCAGACCACTAAAGTTAGACCCAGCAGCATTGGGTCAGCAGACCTCTAAGATTAGACCCAACAGCAGTGGGTCAGCAGACCACTAAAGTTAGACCCAGCAGCAGTGGGTCAGCAGACCTCTAACATTAGACCCAACAGCAGTGGGTCAGCAGACCACTAAAGTTAGACCCAGGAGCAGTGGGTCAGCAGACCTCTAACGTTAGACCCAGCAGCAGTGGGTCAGGAAGAGTAGCTGACTGCTACGGCATCAGCTTATGGGGATCATTTTTAATAAACAATAAAAAAAGACTTGTCAGCATCTCTGGTCTCAACCCCTCAAAAGGCGCTGTTTTAACAATCTAAGCGCACGGCGTGAAGCGTCTGGCGCAGGTGTGTTTAGGGCGGGTCCAATTCTACTTTTGCTAGTTTGACGGCGGAAAAAAGGGTCTGTGTGCCGGGTGCATGGTTCAAAAGGGTTGTACTTAGTGTCTTCATTAATTCATTGGTGTGTTTTGGGCATAACATGCAATAAACCAATCAGAGAGTCAATTCCCATTCCTTTTAAAAGGCAGGCATGTTTGGACCTTGGCGCACCTGAACACACCTCCCTGTAAGACCAGTAAGCCCATTTGCGCACAGATGGGCGCAGGTGCATTTGCTATTTATACGACATGGGCGCTAGATGGGAAACTGACAACTGGGTCGGTCTTAAACTAGCAAAGACACTTGCGCCGGGTGCAAGATAGGGCCCAGAGTCTCGGTCTTGTCTCGGTCTTGAGGCATTCTGGTCTTGGTGATGACACTGTCTTGGTTTAGGTGGTCTTTACTACAACAAGCACGGCTACTAACCATGGGGAACAATTGGAGTTCAGTTTTCTTACTTAAGGACGCTTCAGCTGGTGGATCAAACCCCCGCCCCCCCATACAGTACCTTGGTGCCCAGATCATTTGCCTATCCTGCCTACGCCAGCAGCTTTACCAGTTTTGTTCCAGCGTAGGTTTCTTGCCAGTTGGCAGAGTTGTGGTCAAACAGCAGCTTCGTATTGAGCAAATTGATATTCATTAGCTTGAAAGAAAACCATCCAAACAAACAGAAGGACCATTATGAAAACAGTCAAATAATCTGGCTGAAGATCTTTTAAATGGACCGATTTATTTCTTTACAGCACTCACACATAGAGCCAGACTTGATCTCAAGATGCATCTTTAGCGTGCCAAGCCATTCAGAGCAGAAACTCATTTTACATTTTTTATTGTTCAATAAATATAAAGGATCACCTGGAGCTTTACAACTTCCCAAACTCAAATTACTGCAAACTAAACAGAAACAGCAGGTCTGGAGGTAATTCTGTGCTGCTCTCCTAGCTGCTGGAGGAAATATTCAGATCATTCTGATGGATTGGATGGATTTGTGCTTTTATTTCTGCATCGAACACGAGGTCGCTGCGTTGAGGAGTGAACCTCCACACATGGAAACGTGCTCCACCGGGTGAGCTACCCAGGCGCCCATGGATGGATGGATTTGATCCACAGTACTGTGGAGTAAGGTCTGGCTAGACCACAGATACATTCTAGGATAGGAGAAAAAAAACAAACGCTGTGGGTTGTTTGCATTTCTTTAAATTAATCATCCACCAAAGTTGGACACAATGCAGAGGACTGAACCAAGGCCAACATTCAACATAAACAATAAAACAATAAGTACAAGCGAGTAGGCGTGCAAGTGTGTACATGTGTGTGTGTGTGTGTGTGTGTGTGTGTGTGTGTGTGTGTGTGTGTGTGTGTGTGTGTGTGTGTAGAAATGATGCACACGCTGACATTTTAAGAGATGTCATCATTCTCTGTCTTTCACATAATCTTTCTCCTTATCCGTCTTCTCTCTCTTTTTGGAAAAAATCATCTGCTACATAATGCATCAGTTTCATACATGGACCAGCTGCTCCGTCTGCTCTGCCTGGTGCGGATGCTGTAGGCCGACATTTTACAATCTCTTTATAAGAAGTTTCACATTGCCAGAACAATCTCCACAGTGCTGTGAAGTAAGGTCCGGCGACTCCACAGATGCATTCCAATCACAATCATCTTGGGCGGTGCTAAGCTCCAGACGCAGTGATGGTGGCTCTGCTAAATAGTCTCAGGAAGAAACTTGTTTTGGTGAAACATTTGCACCCCGCAAAAGAAAACAGCAATACAAAATGAAGAGAACTGTTGACACAATACAGTAAAGTGAGCTATTTAAATTAGCTGACACATGGTTAAATTAGCTCTTACCAGTGTATCTCTGTGTGTACTTCGTTCACAGCAATCCCACCAATCGGTCCCTAAACCTCCCACTTAGACAGTAAATGAAACGCCCTGAACATATTCTTTGTAAATCTTTACAATCATTCCCCGAAAGAACCAAACAGGCCTGCCTTGTTGATCCATCCAAATTCTCTTTAAAACTTATTATTTTCAACATGTAGCTTGCTAGCTTGACATTTTGTTGTTGTTTCCCAAAGTAAGAGTGGAAGAAGATGGACATGCGCTGGATGTCAGGCAATTATCCTGGAAATGTACTTCCGTCGATCCAGGCAACCCGTATTCCGTGTTTTCACATCCTTCTTCCCATGAAAGTGAAAAACCCATAACTTACTCCCTGTGAACTCGTACCAGATGGTTGTACTCCAAGTTACAGTTTTTGATGTCACATACACATAAACAACAAAACAATACGCATATGATTGTGTACTGCTACAGGTTATGTTTATTAAATGAAGCCCAAAATATGTTGCCGACTAGAAATCGCTAGTATCAGCTAGCGCTAGCTAACGTCAATGTTAGGTAGCCGCTAGCTAGCATTAACGTTAGGTATCCTGACCTGAACCCTGGAACGCTACCAAGTCGTGACTTGAAGTTGTAACTTACTGGCAAAAAATTGTGTCTGGAACGCAGCATACCTGTGGAGAAAATGTGTGAACATAATGTCACGACATTTCATACAGTTGTTGAGATATTTAGGACCCAAGTTGTGGACAGACCGATAGAGCCAATAACAGATTTTTCTGTTGGATTATTTTCTGAAGAGTGACGGTTGGACAGTTGCTTTTTAACTTGATTCTACATTTTAGGCCTCCTCTTCAACCTTTCGATCACCATCCACCATGTTTTCATTTTGCAAAGTACAGCATACACACTCATTACAGCAACCTTCATTAGCATATGGGTTGTCAGGGTGACCATGACAAAACACACGTCCGCTTGTTCATCGAGTGTAACTGAAGTTTTCCATTTGTTTAGTTTACTACGAAGGTCATCACAGATTTTATTTTTACTTCTTCATTGGAAGTGCGTTGGCCCGATTTACCACACTGGCGCTCTCCGATCCCTTTGTTGCTGAGCCCCAAACTACAGATGCTTTTAGTTCCCATGAGTCTTTACCACTGGCACACACAAACACACGCACACACACACTGTGTATACCACCGCTCAGACTTGGTGTGTGTGTGTGTGTGTGTTATTTTTGGATGTTTCCCCATTGTGGCTATAATCAGGGGCGTCTTTGACATGTCACAGTTTCCCCACCTAGGCATGACCTGCCCTCCGCCAGGAAACACTGAACAAACCAACTGTTCCCGACAGTGTGTGTGTGTGTGTGTGTTTTACAGAGAGCAAAGGGAAGAAATTGTGTTTTAAGAACAAGACGTGGGGACCGTACATGTTCACATATGCATTATAGTTTTAGGCATCTGCTGAATGAGTCATATGTTCATTAGGCAGAATTGAAAGCCCAAATGTAAACACTGTTGTTCGCCTGGTAATGTCAAGCAGGGACTGAAAGAATAACTATATATAGTATAATGACTGTACACCATATTGACCCGTATCGACAACCCCGATAGTAGGACGACTCAGCTTTTGGACAAAGACTTTAGGAGTCCCTCATTTTGTTTTACAATCACATATTCACACACCCTCCGGTAAATCTCATGGAAGCAGCCGGTTTGGCGACCACGGTATGCTTTTCTTTGACTGTTGTTGACTGTATATTCAGGTCAGTTCAGGTAAGTGGTTCCCAAACTGCCTTGAGGACGGACTAAAAGTGCAACAAGATTTATCATTGTTCATTTACTGTAGCCTGGAAATCCAGACCCAAGTCCGAAAGATTAAGGGTCAGGCATTGAGTAATGAAAATGGCCCAACTCGAGGGGATGCATCAAGCATGTATTTGAAAATCTCACTGCACGCAATTGGATAACAACACGACCAATCACAACAATACACGGGGTGACGTATCCAGAGCGTACCCATACGCTTAGCTACCAGCGGAGCTAACTGGTAAGGCAAGGCAAGGCAAGGCAGCTTTATTTATATAGCACATTTCAGCAACAGGGCAATTCAAAGTGCTTTACATAAAACATTAAAGAGCAGTTAGAAAACAATTAAAAAAAACAATAATAAACAAATTAAAAACATTAAAAGACAAGAATAAAATTGATAGTGCAGTATAAGAATAAAAGTTACAGTGCATTTTAAGAAATTAAAGTTAATAAAATAGATTATTTAAAGAAAAGCAACATCAAAAAGATAGGTCTTTAGCTTAGATTTAAAAGAACTGAGAGTTGCAGCGGACCTACAGGTTTCTGGGAGTTTGTTCCAGATATGTGGAGCATAAAAACTGAACGCTGCTTCCCCCTGTTTAGTTCTGACTCTGGGGACAACAAGTAGACCTGTCCCAGACGACCTGAGAGGTCTGGGTGGGTCATAGTGTAGTAGCAGATCAGAAATGTATTTTGGCCCTAAACCGTTAAGTGATTTATAAACCAGTAAAAGTATTTTGAAATCAATTCTTTGAGGCACTGGAAGCCAGTGTAGAGACTTCAGTACTGGAGTGATGTGATCCACTTTCTTGGTTTTAGTGAGGACTCGAGCAGCAGCGTTCTGAATCAGCTGCAGCTGTCTGATTGATTTTTAGGGAGACCTGTAAAGACACCGTTACAGTAGTCAAGTCTACTGAAGATAAAAGCATGTACAAGTTTTTCCAGATCATGCTGAGACATAAGGCCTTTAACCCTTGATATATTTTTAAGGTGATAATAGGCTGATTTTTAATTATGTTAATGTGGCTTTTAAAATTTAGGTCTTAGTCCATGACTACACCAAGATTTCTTGCTTTGTCTGTTGTTTTTAACATTGTCGTTTGAAGCTGAGCGCTGACTTTCAATCGTTCCTCTTTTGCTCCAAAAACAACCACCTCCGTTTTTCTTCATTTAATTTAAGAAAGTTCTGGCACATCAATCATTAATCTGTTCAATGCACATATTTAATTGTTGTATTGGGCTATAGTTCCCTGGCGATAAGGTTATGTAAATTTGTGTGTCATCCGCATAACTATGGTAACTTATTTTGTTGTTTTCCATAATCTGAGCCAGTGGAAGCATGTAGATGTTGAACAGAAGAGGCCCCAGAACTGAACCTTGGGGAACTCCGCACATCATATTTGTATGCTCAGATGTATAATTACCTATAGACACAAAGTAGTCCCTATTCTTTAAATATGATTCAAACCACTTTAGTACTGAGCCTGAAAGACCAACCCAGTTTTCCAATCGGTCAAGCAATATGTCATGGTCTACCGTATCAAATGCAGCACTGAGATCAAGTAATACTAAGACTGAAATTTTGCCACTATCTGTGTTTAAGTGGATGTCATTAAAGACTTTAACAAGAGCCGTCTCGGTGCTGTGGTGTGGTCGAAAACCTGACTGGAAGGCATCAAAACTGTTGTTTAGCGATAAGAAAAGGTTGAGTTGTTGAAAAACCGCTTTTTCTATGATTTTACTTAAAAATGGGAGGTTTGATATTGGCCTATAGTTGCTCATTAGTGTCGTGTCTAGATTGTTCTTTTTTAGTAGTGGCTTGATGACTGCAGTTTTCAGGGCCTGTGGGAAGATACCTGAGAGCAGAGATGTATTTACAATATTTAGAAGATCAGAAGCCAAACAATTCAAAACATTCTTGAAAACATCCGTTGGTAGAATATCAAGGCAACAGGAGGAGGTTTTCAGATGTTGTATAATTTCCTCCAGGTTTTTAAGGTTGATCGTATGAAATTGTATCATGTTGGAATTTGTTTTGCGTGCACACTGTGACAACACATATCCTGTACTTGGTATGGAAGCACTGACTGTTTGTCTAATTTTCTGAATTTTGTCTGTGAAGAAGGAGGCAAAGTCATTGCAAGCCTTGGTAGACAACAGTTCAGATGCTATTGGTACTGGAGGGTTTGTTAATCTATCAACAGTAGCAAACAAAGCACGTGAATTATTATTGTTTCTGGCAATAATGTCAGAGAAAAAGGACCGCCTTGCATTCCTTAGTTCCAGATTATAAATCGAAGTCTCTCTTTATAGATGTTAAAGTGGACCTGGAGATTAGATTTTTCGCCAACTGCGTTCAGCTTTTCGACACTCTCTTTTTCTGTTCTCACAACTATAACATTTCTCCATGGAGATCTTTCCTTACCAGAGACAGCTTTGACCTTAGTGGGAGCAATAGCATCAATAACATTCGTAATTTTACAGTTGAAATTATCTACAAGCTCAGTGACTGAGGCCCCAGTGAGGGTTGGTGTAGAGGAGAAAAGCTGAATGAATGATTCACTGGTGTTTTCAGTGATATACCGTTTTCTGATTAACTTTGTTTGAACACTTTTGGGCAGAGAGATAGTGCCGTTAAAGAAAACACAGGAATGATCAGAGAGAGCAACATCAGTCACCACAACCTTGGAAATGTTCAGACCCTTGGAGATAATCAAGTCCAGAGTGTGCCCCTTATTGTGCGTAGGCTGTGTCACATGCTGAGTCAGTCCATAGCTCTCAAAAACACAACACAGTTCTTTGGTCCCTCGGTCCTGGGGGTTGTCAACATGAATGTTAAAATCACCAGCAATAATTACACGGTCAAAGTTAATACAGATTATAGACAACAGTTCAGTAAAGTCGTCAAAGAAGGATGCACAGTATTTAGGTGGCCTGTAGATATTTAGAAGTAGAGCTTGAGGGGAGGATCTTAGCTGAAGAGCCACATATTCAAAAGAAGCAAAATTTCCGTAAGATATTTGCGTACATTGGAATGAGTCATTAAACAAAATGGCGACTCCACCTCCTTTCTTATTCACTCTATTCTCACTCATAAAACTGAAGTTAGGGGGGGCTGACTCAATGAGAACAGCAGCACTGTTATTATGGTCCAACCAGGTTTCAGTTAAAAACATAAAATCAAGATTGTGGTTGATAATAAAATCATTGATTAAAAATGATTTTCCCACCAAAGACCTAACGTTAAGTAGTGCTAGTGTTAGTGCTTTTTCATTTTTTGGGACAGACTGTGGCTGACGAGGAATGGATGCTAAATTTGCAAAGTTTGCAGTTCCGTGCTTATTCACCATTCTTTTTCTATTACCTATTACAACATAAATTGTGGAAGAATCTAATCGCAGGGGCCCAGGCTTGTCTTGGAAAAAGTCATGAGTGCTACTAGGCATGCAGCCTGGACCCGGCCCATATCAGTTAATGCTTACTGCATTTTGCACACAAGCATCCTTATCAGTTTGGGGAGAAGGAATTAACTGCCGTCCTTGAGGGGCAGAGGTGCCTGGCGTTTTGATGGGGAGAAGGAAGGGGGGCATACTTGGTTCCAGCATTTACCAGCTGCTTCATCTGGTCAGTGAACTCCAACATGGGGATGGGGGAAAGAGGGGAGAGCGACGTATCCTTAAAGAGGTCCTCAAAGCTTTCGTGGTTGTCAAAGGGGTTTGAGGAGTGTTGGACGGGTGAGAAGGGGTGTTGAGATTTCTCATCTCCGCTCTGTGGTCTCCCATGGTCAAATCTTTGCTCAGGTGGGGGCTGTGGTGGCTCACTGCCGCACTTTGTTGTGTCTTCCTCTTGTTTTGGTTCATCTTGTCTCGTGTCCTTGGCCAAGGGAGCAGATGTGTGGTGCAGAAAGTAAAGTAGGCTAGAGGTGAACAGCTTTACTCCTGGCTTGTTAAGGAATAGTCCATCTGCTATAAAAAGATGTCTGCAGCCACAGAAAATGTTAAAATTGTCAATGAACTGCATAGAATGGTTGTTGGTACATGCAGTTGAAAGCCATCTGTTCAGTGCCAACAGTCTGCCGAAACTCTCAGCTCCTCCTCTGACTCGCGGTATAGGGCCACTGATAAACACCTTTGCGTTTAGGGAGCTGACTGTGTTCAGCAGATTCATAAAGTCACGTTTCAGCACTTCAGACTTTTGCTTTACAACATCATTTGACCCTATATGCAGTATAATGTTCTTCACAGTTGGGTGTGCTGCTACGATATCTGGGATTCTTAGGGCCAAGTCAGACACCATGTCTTTGGGAAAACAGAGTATTTTGGTGTTTTTACTGCTTTTTATATCTTTTACAGCAGAGTCACCCACAATCAGAGTTTGGGGCCCAGTCATTAGCTTTCCTGTAGCTTTTTACTTTTAGAATTGCTCTCAGTCCTTACCCTGCTGTGTGACGATGAGACGTAATCCAGGTCATGTCCAGGGTCCTGCAGCAGAGGAGCAAATCTGTTCTTCACCTGCACACTCATTTGTTGGGGAGGCCTTTTGTTGCTGATTTTCCCTTTTGCAGCTGTCCATGACCGTGTCCTGCTAAGTACAGGGGTTGAAGAGGCACTTTGCCTGGGTGGTAATGCAGGCCAGCCGGTCGTATCACAAATCTCAGGGCGCTGTGCTCTGCCCGTTAGTCGTCCTCCCATTTCCCAGGAAAATGATTTACTCTTAGGCTTTGCACCAAAAGAGTTCCAGGGAGGACTACCGCTTGTAGATTTATTATCCGTTCCACAGCTCTCCTGTTTCTTTGTGGTCTTGCTGGTGCTAGTTAGCCGTGTGTTAGCATGCTTTTGTCCATTGTTTTGGGTCACTGGTAAAGTGGTGTCATTTCCACATGATCCGTTCACTTCCATATTTACTTCTAACCGGTAAATTTTGGTTTCCAGAACTGCAATCTTCTGAAGGAGTTTGTAGTAGTCCTCTATGGAGAAGGGTGGCATCTTGCTGCTAACTAGCTTTAGCTACAGTCACTTTAGGACAGGCTTGAGCTATTGGTAGGCCACGCTCACGCAGAAAAATATTCAAATATGACAATAGCCTACTATGTCTACAAAAAATGTATAGTCCAGTGATTTATAAGTATCCAAGAGCCGCTGCTCATAGTTTCTCTCAGAGGAAAAGTAAGATTATCAGCAGAAATATGCAAGCAAAAGCAGGAGCAAGCAATAGAGCGTCTGCACTGTAAGAAGCAGGAAGCTTGTGATAGATTAAACTCTTGCCATATGCGGTCGGCAAAACAGCAAAAATGTCCTTTTTGCAAAGGAACGATTGGAGCACCATCTTCTGTTCCTCTTTTAGATAAAAAGTCAAGTCTAATTCGTTCATTGTAGCAGCCAAAGCCATTTCAAACAACTGGTGTTCATCCGTCTTGCAATGTTTACTAATGACTTGGACATCGCAACGCTATCGTCATCTGTTTAGCTCGCCTGTGGGCCGCCTATATCAGATACACCGATGTGATTGGTGTAACTCGGCTACAAGGGCATAGTTAATGAGCATCATTACTGAATGCCAGAGTGACTCGCTGAGCAAATTCAAATTGGGCTCTTGCGAGAACTCTGGGTACATTTCCAGGGTACATTTACTGTACATCTCAGCACATTAAAACAGTAGGTGTATAATGGCTGCGTTGATTTGAATAGAAACGGCCTTTCTCTCCATTTTATTTTTTATGGTTTTTACCAGTTTTACATGTAACCCTCCTGTCATCCTCGGGTCAAATTTAACCCATTTTAAAAGAGTTTCTTTATCACAAATTTGGGTTTCTTTGTATAAAAAAACCAAACAATGTGGATGGTACCATACAACTAGTAAAGTAAATTATCTGTTCACTACTTATTGGATTTGGGTCTTGTATTGAATTTTATGTCATTTGAAAAAAAAGAAGATAAAAGAATGCCAAAAAAACGTGGATAAAAGTGAAAAAAAAAGGCTAAAAAAAGTGCCAAAAACATCGGGGGAAAAGCAACAAAAGTGTCGAAAAAGACGACCAACACGTTGACCAAAAAGTTTTAATTAAAAATTTTGACCCAGAAAACCAAAAGTTGCTTGTTGGTTGACAGGAAGACAACACAAGGGTTAAGTTTGTAGATGCTGGATTTATCAGCAGTAGAAAAAAAATTTGCTAACAAACAACAATAAAGGCCATGATTCTCATGTACCGAAACATCATGAAGTCATGCCTTATATAAACCCATTGTATAAGTCCCAAATGGTATTCAGTTTTATTTAGTTTTGTCTCAAGTGAAGACAAGTTCAGTTCTGTACATGACTTTCAGCTCAGCCCAGCAGGAAGTACACGTCGCCTACTCTGCTTTTACCATTTCTGTTATTTTACTGTAATCAACAGCTGGCATTGTGTCTCCATCCATCATCCATCCATCTTCGTCCGCTTATCCGGTGTCGGGTCGCGGGGGGAGCAACTCCAGCAGGGAACCCCAAACTTCCCTTTCCCGAGCAACATTAACCAGCTCCGACTGGGGATCCTGGCGTTCCCAGGCCAGGTTGGAGATATAATCCCTCCACCTAGTCCTGGGTCTTCCCGAGGCCTCCTCCCAGCTGGGCGTGCCTGGAAAACCTCCCTAGGGGAGGCGCCCAGGGGCATCCTTACCAGATGCCCGAACCACCTCAACTGGCTCCTTTCGACGCAAAGGAGCAGCGGCTCTCCGAGCTCCTCACGGATGACTGAGCTTCTCACCCTATCTCTAAGGGAGACGCCAGCCACCCTCCTGAGGAAACCCATTTCGCCGCTTGTACCCTGGATCTCGTTCTTTCGGTCATGACCCAGCCTTCATGACCATAGGTGAGGTAGGAACGAAAACTGACCGGTAGATCGAGAGTTTTGCCTTCTGGCTCAGCTCTCTTTTTCGTCCTGGCGGTGCGATAGATTGAATGCAATACCGCACCCGCTGCGCCGATTCTCCGACCAATCTCCCGCTCCATTGTCCCTCACTCGCGAACAAAACCCCAAGGTACTTGAACTCCTTCACTTGGGGTAAGGACTCATTCCCTACCTGGAGAAGGCATTCCATCGGTTTCCTGCTGAGAAGCATGGCCTCCGATTTAGAGGTGCTGATCCTCATCCCAACCGCTTCACACTCGGTTTGCGAACCGATCCAGTGAGTGCTGAAGGTCGCAGGCCGATGATGCCATCAGGACCACATCATCTGCAAAGAGCAGCGATGAGATCCCCAGCCCACCAAACTGCAACCCCTCCCCACCCGACTACGCCTCGATATCCTGTCCATAAATATTACAAACAGGATTGGTGACAAAGCGCAGCCCTGGCGGAGGCCAACCCTCACCTGAAACGAGTCCGACTTACTACCGAGAACCCGGACACAGCTCTCACTTTCGTCATACAGAGATTGGATGGCCCTGAGTAGAGACCCCCCTCACCCCATACTCCCCGCAGCACCTCCCACAGTATCTCCCGGGGACCCGGTCATCGCCTTCTCCAAATCCACAAAACACATGTAGACCGATTGGGCATACTCCCAGGCTCCCTCCAGGATCCTTGCGAGTGAAGAGCTGGTCCGTTGTTCCACGACCAGGACGGAATCCGCATTGTTCCTCTTCAACCCGAGGTTCGACTATCGGCCGAACCCTCCTTTCCAGCACCTTGGACTAGACTTTACCAGGGAGGCTGAGAAGTGTGATACCCTGTAATTGGCACACACCCTCTGGTCCCCCTTTTTAAAAAGGGGAACCACCACCCCAGTCTGCCACTCCTTTGGCACCGTCCCCAGACTTCCACGCAATGTTGAAGAGGCGTGTCAACCAGGCCAGCCCCTCCACACCCAGAGCCTTGAGCATTTCTGGACGGATCTCATCAATCCCGGGGCTTTGCCACTGTGTAGTTGTTTGACTACATCAGTGACTTCCGCCTGGGAAATCGACGACAATCCCCGTTATCCTCCAGCTCTGCCTCTAACATAGAGGGCGTGTTAGTCGGATTCAGGAGTTCCTCAAAGTGCTCCTTCCACCGTCCTATTACCTCCTCAGTTAAGGTCAACAGTGTCCCATCCTTACTGTACACAGCTTGGATGGTTCCCTTCCCCTCCTGAGGTGGCGAACAGTTTTCCAGAAGCACTTTGGTGCCGACCGAAAAGTCCTTCTCCATGTCTTCTCCAAACTTCTCCCACACCCGCTGCTTTGCCTCTTTCACGGCAGAGGCTGCAGCCCTTCGGCCCCGCCGGTACCCTGCAACTGCCTCCGAGTCCTCCGGGATAACGTATCCCGGAAAGACTCCTTCTTCAGTCGGACGGCTTCCCTGACCACCGGTGTCCACCACGGTGTTCGTGGGTTACCGCCCCTTGAGGCACCTAAGACCCTAAGACCACAGCTCCTCGCCGCAGCTTCAGCAATGGAAACTTTGAACATTGTCCACTCGGGTTCAATGCCCCCAGCCTCCACAGGGATGCACGAAAAGCTCCGCCCGGAGGTGTGAGTTGAAAGTCTGTCGGACAGGGGCCTCCTCCAGACGTTCCCAATTTACCCGCACTACACGTTTGGGCTTACCAGGTCTGTCCAGAGTCTTCCCCACCCCCTGACCCAACTCACCACCAGATGGTGATCGGTTGACAGCTCTGCCCCTCTCTTCACCCGAGTGTCCAAAACATACGGCCTCAGATCAGATGAAACGATTATAAAATCGATCATTGACCTTGACCTAGGGTGCTCTGGTACCAGGTACACTTATGAGCATCCCTATGTTCGAACATGGTGTTCGTTATAGACAATCCATGACTAGCACAGAAGTCCAACAACAAACAACCACTCTGGTTTAGATCAGGGAGGCCGTTCCTCCCAATCACGCCTCTCCAGGTGTCTCCATCATTGCCCACGTGTGCGTTGAAGTCCCCCAGCAGAACAATGGAGTCCCCCACTGGAGCCCCATGCAGGACTCCAGTCAAGGTCTCCAAGAAGGCCAAATACTCTGAACTCCTGTTTGGTGCATATGCACAAACAACAGTCAGAGTTTTCCCCCCCACAACCCGCAGGCGTAGGGAGGCGACCCTCTCGTCCACCGGGGTAAACTCCAACACAGCGGCGCATTGTGTCTCGTACATATGAAATGTTATAACCATCCTAAAGCCAACACAAACCACTGAAAATATATTCTAATGTAAAACATGTTCAGTGTAGGCTCGTAGGGAGCAAACAAGTGGACGTTAAAATCTGATTCTGGTTCTCTCCATTCCTGTACGATTGACCTTTTTTTAACCCTCCTGTTGTCCTCAGGTCAAATTTGACCCATTTACAAAAATGTTCTATATCAGAACTATGACAAAAGAACCTTGAAAAAAGTGACAAATGTTGGAAAAAGCTACAAAATCGCAGGAAAAAAATCGGCAAAAATTTTGGAAAATTGGAAAAAGTTACAAAAACTTGTTAAAGAAAGTGACAAAAAAACAGAAAAAGAATTTGACAAAAACCTTGTTAAAAAATTTACAAAAACATAATTAAAAAAATGCCAAAAAAGTGACAAAAGAACTGGGGGGAAAAAAGTGACAAAAAATGTAAATAAAATCGATAAAAACATCAAGAACAGTGTAGAAAAAGAACAACAAAATGTTGAAATTTCAACCTAGAAAAAAACTAAGTTGCATGGTTGATTGGAAGACAACACAAGAGTTAAAAGGTGAGAGGAGTTGCGTTATGACGTTATGAAGGTTTGTGGGTGCATGTATGTTTGTTACAACAAGTCCTCCAAACTATACGACGATATCGGTCGTTTATTCAATTCAATTCCTCTCCTCTAACATGACCCACAAGAGCGTTTTCTGTCCTCATATCTAAACCAGAGAAGGTAACGGTCGCGGTTTTAACCACGGTGTTAACGTTGTGAAACAATCCCAGTTTGGTTAGGGTTTAGACACCAAAACTACTGAGTTAAGTTGATAAAAAGATGGAGGTTTGTGTTCAAATCAGACGTCACTTCACTTCCTGAAGGTTACCACATGACGCAGAACGTGACGTAGTTCCGTTTGTTCCCTAAAGTAAAAAACTCTCTGTTTCCTTTTCGTTTAAAACGGGAAATGAATCCCAGTCCTGTGTTTGTTTGCCCCCCCCCAACCTGCCTCCTTACCAGGATGTTTGGCGCTCTAATGCTTCATTCCAAATACATTTTTTAGACCGTAAGTTACGACTTCAAGTCATGACTCACGACTTGGTAGCGTTCCAGGGTTCAGGCTACCAAACGTTAACGTTAGCTAGCGGCTACCTAACGCTGACGTTAGCTAGCGCTAGCTGATACTAGCGATTTCTAGTCTGCGACATATTTTGGGCTTCATTTAACTTTAGTGAAACTTAGAACTTAACTTCATTGCTTTCTCACTCCTCTGGGTCATTCCTTCACCTAAAGGCCTCTCTCTCTCTCTCTCTCTCTCTCTCTCTCTCTCTCTCTCCCTCCCTCTGTCGCTCTCTCTCTCTCCCTCTGTCTCTCTCTCTCTCTCTCTCTTTCTCTCCCTCTCTCCCTCTGCCTTTCTCTCTATCTCTCTCTCTCTCTAAGTTACGACTTCAAGTCACGACTCACGACCTGGTAGCATTCCAGGGTTCAGGTTAGGTTACCTAACATTAACGTTAGCTAGCGGCTACCTAATGTTGACGTTAGCTAGCGCTAGCTGATACTAGCGATTTCTAGTCGGGGACATATTTTGGGCTTCATTTAATAAATATAACCTGTACTAGAACACAATTGTATGTGTATTGTTTTGATAAAAATGTGCAGAATGACTTTACTTTGCCTATTTATGTCTATTTATTTCTATTTCTCACCGTTAATTGCCAGCGTCTGTACAGCATCAACAGGGAGCGCCATTGTTGTTTATGTGTGTGTGACATCAAAAATTGTAACTGGGAGTCCAACCATCTGGTACCAGTTCACAGGTAGTAAGTTACGGGTTTGACTGGAAAGCAGCATTATACTTCCTCACCTTACTTCCTACTTTGCTCCCGTCAGAACTACTACGGCCACTAGAGGGCGCCGTCACTAGAAACCTAAATATGAGACGTTATTGCTGCTTGAACAAATGACTTA
>NC_041334.1:2483357-2490857 GCF_004354835.1 Perca flavescens
AGCTGTCAGTCACGGCTGCAGCCGTGCCGCAACAAATCCGGACCTGGTGGGTATTGACGGACAGCGGAGCACGCAGCAGACACGCAGCGGAGCCGGTCCGGTGGAAATGAGGATTTAGGCCGACCACACACTGGCTGCGTGGCGTGAGCGTGGCGTTTCTGTTGCGTGGCGGCCGCGTGGCATTTTCTATGTCTTGACACATCAGAAACGTGTCTGATGCGGCGCTGCTGCTGCTAGCAGTATGTATTATATTTATATCTGCATATGTCAAAACCTAGAGACTTTCAAACATCAAAATGTCATTTATTAAATGTATTTTGTGTCAAAATGACATATAAACATCTTTTTGTATTCTATTTTGCCTGGAAACGCTTCCAACATGCTTGCGCAGTGTGCAAGCTCTAACCTGTTAACATGGGAGCCGAAATAGAAACGGACACGCCACGCAGCTGACACGCTCACACCACGCAGCCAGTGTGCAGGAGCCCTTATTGTTGACAGCTAAAGTTAGCTAAATTAGCATAGTCATAATAACAAACGTTACCCGATAAATCCAGTCTTGTGCCGATGCTCTGACAAGCCACCCCCACTCTCTATCCTATCCTGATAACTGTCCCGAACGCGACAGTTTTGCGCTCGCTTGTCGCTTCGCCTATCAAACTGCCCAACCCCCCACCTGACCTCTCTCATTTAAAATAAAATACGAGGCGCGACAAACGCTCCCCTTGTGAAAAGCCCTTAAAGACAACTCGAGGGTTGAAGACAACACAAGGGTTAAGTCTTTCCCCTTCTGCCTGTCGTCCTTGCTGAAGAAACAATCGGCTCTGTAAACTGGAGGTTTGTCGAGACAAGGATGACATATATGTATATATTGCCGATAAAATTAAGTATTTATAGAATTTTTTTGGGGAAAAAAGCCAAGTGTCCGGAACACCGTGAGCCTACGTTATATAAGCAGAAATATTTTACAGCAACAGAGGTTTTCTCTCTGTTTCTCACACTCACACCCAAACACACTCCTAGAGAGAGCAGCTGTGTGGGTTAGATCATCAGTTTGTACAGCAGGCTGGTACCCTGTCCTGCGTCAGGAGGTGTTAGCGGTAACATTAGCCAGGGGGGTGAAGGAAGGAAGAGCCAGGCACTAGAAAAACTAGAAGGATGGAGAGAGTAAGAGAGAAACAGAGAGAGAGAGTGAGGTGGAGTGTTAGCTTAACCTCAGGCTTAAACGTGTCATTCCTGGTGTTGTTTTAGCCCCACCATTTAAACTCAGGAAATCTGGCTGTCTTAGCAGGAGACTTACTCTGTCGTCACACACTCAAAACACTCTCCTCTTGTATTTCCACATCTTGTTCTTTTAACATTTTATTTGTGCTGATTTCAATTCAAGTTTATTTATAACTGTAGTGTTAAATCCTAACCGAAGTTATCTCGGGACACAGGTAGAGCCGGTCTAGACTACGACTGCACAAAATATTGTTATTTTATTGCCTGCAACATATCGCATAAGACACTCAGAGATATTTGCTTCCTTTTATGTTCAATTCAATTTGTTTAAAAGTTGGAAGAGAATTTCTTTCGTTTTTTTCTGAACCAGCAAGCAATGTGTCATATTGAAAGTAGCAGAAATGCAGAACTGAGTACCAGGGCTCAAGCTTAAGGACCTCCCGTCTCTGTGTGTGTTTGTCTGTCTCTCTGTGAGTGTGTGTGTGTGTGTGTGTGTGTTTGTCTCTCATGAAAGGCCGCTGCATCTCAAAGTCCCAGGCTGAACTTTTGTCTCAATACGTCCCTGGTGATTACTCTACATTTAAATTGTGATGTTGCCAGTAACATTACTCTGTCAGGTATATGCAGTAGTACAATGTTTTCCTCTGAAGTAGAAGTACACAGTAAATCAGAAGTATACAGCGGGGTTGCATATTACAGTTTTTTTACAATTGTTTACACACTAAATCTTTACATGTAGGCCTAACATGACTTTTGAAACCTCTCACTCAAACTACACACCAAATCTCCAAAACCATGAGTTATTTGTCTTGGCTTTCACTCACTTTTCATTTGCATGAAACACTTTTTTATCAATTATCAAATAACACTTCTCACCAGCAGCTGCTCTTTTTCTGTTTTTAACAAACATGACTTCTTTATCTCATCATCAGAGTAAACGTTGCAGCATCAGCTCTCTATCCAGTAATGTATGTCTTTTACATGAGTCTAAAACCACAGAGGCTGACGTACACATATTATTCAGAGAGGAAACAAGCAGAGATAAGAGAGAGGGGAAGCAGACACACACATACACACACACACACACACACACACACACACACACACACACATGCATACTCACAGAGACTCAGAGCTGTAGCTGAGACAAAGCAGAACACCTTTTATTTCATTAACTTTAATGGTTATCAGTCAAATAAAACACAGATACGTACAGATAATCTGCAAACTGCCAAATATGGGACAGAGCCTTTCAAGTTGCTGCTCATTGACGGTGGAAGCTGCTACCTTCAGATATCAGATATCAACTCTCTAATCTCTCTGTTCTCATCATATCTATCATTCTGGGTTTGGGAACTGCCACTTGTTGTTGTCGTTGGGATCTTCTTTTTGTGTTTGGAAATTTACATTTTAATCATCTTTTATACAGCACTTTGGTCAGATTAATCTGTGTTTAAATGTGCTCTACAAATAAACTTTTCTTACTGAAAATTAACAAAAGAAACATTTTACAGACCGAGAGATATGTTGCTTATAATAATTTATCAGGAATCACAATCAAAACAGTACAAAATGGTTCCCATGTTTTATTGTTTATTAATAATGTTTATTATAGAGATAATAGATTATAGAGTGATATAGACCAAGATATAATAACAAGTTTATAACACTGACAACACTGCAAGATACAACTATTAATTAACTATTAACAGAGCATTCATTGGGTATATATTACTTTAGGTATTTATGTCTTTTTTCCCATAATTTCTGTTTGTTGTTTTTGTAATCTCTCTCTCTCTGTCTTTTGTGTTCTACTTTAAATGTTTTCTCTGTATGAAAGTGTCCCGTCCCTTCTTTTAAAGCCAGTGTATACCATGGCCAATGATGAAATGATCATATGCATATTAATCATATCATATGCATATTCTGTGTGTGAGCTGAAAGCTGCGCTCCTCTCCGTGTCCTCAGGTTCACAGCGACTACAGCTGCACAGAGCATCAGCAGCAGGACACTGAGCACTGAGCATCGCACTTTGAAGAAGGTGGAGTAAATCCCAAAGGGCTCCATGTACACCAACACAGTTCTCTCTGTTGACACACACTGAAAATCATCCAGGTCAATAACTGCACACCAGTACTCCCCTGCATCTCCCATTGAGATATTAGAGATAACCAGGCTCCCTTTATCATAGTACGTGCTCACTCTGCTCATGCTCTGATTAGACTCTACACTGAAGATTCTTCCCTTTGTTCGGTTCGACTTGATAAACCAACCATGCACCTTACCCTCTCCCCAATCTGTGCATCCGAGAGTGACTACTTCTCCCTCTGAGAAGAGCTTTCCAGCAGGGGGGCCAAATTTGGGGCACACCGCCAGCAAATACTCTTGCTCTCTTTTAGAGGCTTCACAGAAGTACAGACCTGAGTGATTTAACATTAGAGATGAAAACACCAGCGAGTAGTTTTGGTCTACTGAAGGAACAGTCTGGTTGTGTTTTCCTAGGTGAGTGATGGAGTTTGTTTTGGTAATAACCATCCAACGTGGGGGCTGGTCACTATTGGAGTCAGTGATAGTGCACGGCAACACAGCAGTCTCTCCCACTGAGCGGTAGATGATCTCATGCTGTAGGACCAACTCTGTAGAGTAACTGCTAACACACTGCTGTTGGTTCATCACCAGACATCTGTACCATGTATAGTCTGTGACGTTGGAAACACGAAGAGCTGATGTGTTTGTCACCACTTGGTATCTTCCTCTAACATTGTCCATCACTGATGTCGTATTATCCCCAAAAACTCTGTTCCATGTTTTTTGCTCATTTCTAGAGTCCTGTTTGAGCCACTGGATATCCAGATTATCAGCTGCTCCCTCACATGGCACGTCCACTGTTTCTCCAACTCTCACTCCAATAACTCTCCGATCTATTGAAGTACAAACAGTAATAGTGAAGTTGTTCTCATGCATCACGTTGCCCTCAGTCCAACACTCCTCTTGGTAGGGGCCGGAGTCTGAATGGGTCAGGTTGAGGATGGTGTAAGAAGAAGTTTTCACCGTGCTGACAAGTCGTTGTTTCAAGTGTTCAGGTACTGAGGAGTTATTGGACCAGAGGTCAGAGTTATTGGACCAGAGGTCAGAGGTGTTCCACAGGACAAGCTTCTCCTCACCAACAGATCTGGAGATCAGGCAGGAGCTGGTGTTCTCGGGGAGGTTGAAGGTGTAAGAGGTCCTTTCCTTTTGATTGATGATATGTTCTTGTGCATGGATGTTGTTGATGAGAGCAAACAGCAGGAAGGAGAGCTCTGTGACTGCAGCCATTCTGCTCCGAGGTCGACAAACACTGACACTAAGCTCATATACACTCTACGTCAAACCTCATCAGCAGCTGCTCTTTTTCTTTTTTTAACAAACTTCTTTATCTCATCATCAGAGGAAACTTTGCAGCATCAGCTCTCTATCCAGTATTCTATGTCCTTCACACGAGTCTAAAACCACGAAGATGTCTTCAAACGCATTATTCAGAGAGGAGAGGAAACAAGCAGAGATAAGGGAGAGGGGTGTGTGTGTGTGTGTGTGTGTTATTCTTTGACTACAACAATAAGAGTGCCCGTGTGTTTCATCTTACGGCCCACTGACCCATCAGGACAACCCCCATCTGTCAACATCTGTCAACATTTATTAATTTCAAATCTAATCTGGTGCCACTTTTGTTTGTTGTAAATTGCCTCTGAATCTAATCTAAACCTGCAATCATGTGTTACAGGTCGATTTAATGGCTCCCGTGCGAATAACATTTCTTTTTAATGGCTCTGTTCCTTTAAGAAACAAACTCTTTTCAAACCGGGGGGGCATGTGGAAGCAAAGTGAGACATTCACTCACTTTTTGCCCTGTTGTGCAAGCAGAGGATGGAACAGACACACACTACATAAAATCACACACACAGACACACAAATATGTCTGTGGAGACAAAAGAAAAACGCTCCCATAGATCGTTTGTTCCAGCATCATCCTGACCTATATTTAGGTTTCTAGTGGCGGCACCCTCTAGTGCCCGTGGTAGTTGTGACGGGAGCAAAGCAGGAAGTAAGGTGAGGAAGTATAAGAGTGCCAAATGTCCTGGTAAGGAGCAAGGGGGTAAACCAGCCTCCATAAAGTGTACCTACTATGGAGCCATTTTGTTGCTAACAAGCCATCACCTCCCGTTAGCATTCCATTGACTGCCATTCATTTTGGCGCCACATTTTTGACAGCGAATAACTTTACATCTGAAGCGTTTAAAGACTCTATTTGTCCATTGTTTATTTCTAAAGAAACACGACAATGTATAAAAGGCTCCATTACCTTTGACCTCACGTTACGGCTCCGTAGCAGACGCTTTTATAAAAATAGGCTAACGATTGGGTCATAACCACGAGACTTACTGTCGCACAGTAGAGGAATTACCGTATATAGTACAGGAGAAGCTCACAGGCAGTTTGGACTTACATGAGCTGTTTACGTTTATTATTGATGTTAACTAGCATTTTAGTTAACAATAATTAGCCTGTGTCTATGTTATCTCCTTACATATACCTACGCTCTCCTTCTCTGTAAGATTGGGAATGATTAAGATTTCTCTTGGCACAGCTACCAGAAGACTTCACACTTTCAGACAGGTTGCTCACGTCACATTTACATCTTCAAGCTCAGTTGGAGGCTGCGCAGTAACACTCAGCTATCACAGGAAAAGTGCTTCTAATAGACTTCACTCGTGTCCGTGGAAAGGTACGGCGTCACTGTGTCCATTTCAAAAAAACAACAGACTTTCACCCAGGAGACCGGGGTTCATGTCCCATTTGAAAAGAAAAGGAAACGGAGAGTTGTTTTAACCTTACGGAACAAACGGAACTACGTCACGTTCTGCGTCATGGAAGTGAAGTAACATCTGATTTGAACCCAAACCTCCATCTTTTTATCAACTTAACTCAGTAGTTTTGGTGTCTAAACCCTAACCAAACTGGGACCGTTTCATAACGTTAAACACGTGGTTAAAACCGCGACCGTTACCTTCTCTGGTTTAGATATGAGGACGGAAAAACTCTCTTGTGGGTCATATCAGAGGAGAGGAACAAACAACAGATATCCTCGTATGGTTTGGAGGACTTGTTGGTCTGTGTGTGTGTGTGTGTGTGTGTGTGTGTGTGCACTCTGCATGGGTGAGTATAAATCATACACTGTATAAAATAGGTATAAATACAACCCTGGCCTTTGTTTTCTTTGCACTTTCTCTCCTTTGGGATACTGTTAAAAGTAGACTTACACAAACACACACACACACAGAGTGTAGCTTTGCGGGCAGGATGGCGGAGTGGCAGTCATTATTTATGTCTGCTTTCTTTAGCGAGGTTTCTCACAGGAACAGGAGCCGAGCAGGAATCCAACACTTCCTCTGAGTCCGCCATTTATCACTCTTTATTAATACAAAAACACACACACACACACACACACACACACACACACGTAAAGCACAAGAGAGAGCGTTGCATACCATACAATTTGACATAAACAAATGTGCATACACAAAGAATAGACAGTAATGCATGTCAGGTACAGATAATATCACACATGGCGGCTCGTTTGGAAACTTTATTTTAGTTTACAAAAATAGTTACACCGAAATGGGTTAGGGGTTAGGGGTATGTACGGTGCTTCTTATCCCATGTTTTTTTTTTAACCATGACCACTGAGGCTTGGCAAATAGATTTTGTCACTTTAACCGTTGCTAACTTGTCTATATTCACACATCTTTTCTCTCTCGTCTGGTCGCTGTAATGCCTATTAGGGGGTTCCAGCAGATTTTAATTTAGGCATGGCAAGTTAAAAATAAGCTGTCAAACGAATGGAAATGTAATGTAGTTAGATTAGGTCTGGAGCCAAGGGGGGGAATTCTGGTAGCTTCCTGGGAGAATTAGTCAACGATATAGATCAAGGTCATAGATGGGAAGTGTGTGTGTGTTAAGGCCCTGACACACCAAGCCGATAATTGGCTGTTGGACAGTCTGGCGAGGTCGGTGACTCGAGACTGTTCGGTGTGTTCTGTGCCGTCGGCCTTCATTTTGGCCGATCTGACTCACTGGGTCGGAGGGCGGGCAGTCGGACTCAATGGCCAATCTGATTGGTGGAGTGCTAGCCCTTGACTAGCGAATCAGTGCACTTATGTTACAACACTCACCGGAAATGACGATCGGCTCTCAAAGTCCGACGAAAATCTTTCAAACTGACCTTTGGCGATCAAAAGA
>NC_041334.1:2795857-2925857 GCF_004354835.1 Perca flavescens
GGCCGACGTGATTGGCTCAGAGCGCCCAAGAGATCCCGGCGCTGCACGATGAAAAGGGGAGGAGGACAGTTGCTATGCAGGTTACTGGAGAGGGAAGACACACACACACACACACACACACACACACACACACACACACACACACACACACACACACACACACACACACACACACACACACACACATCAGTTGTGAAGCAGCTGATGAGAGAAGCAGCATGAAATTATCTGTTGGGGACAAATCTGATATATATATATATATTCTAAATAGTAAAACACACATGCTGTTATGGACATCTTTCGGATTCTTAGGTAGGCTACATTGCACATGTTCTATAATTTACACTGTGAACTTTTTCACATTCTTCTGACAGACCTGTCCAGCTTTGTTTTTAAAAACATGTTTTTTAATAATATCTATTTCAGTCTATTAAATGAATCTTAATTGCCTTCATATTTTTAACGTACTGTATGTTATACTGTTGCCATATACACACACATACACACACACTTTGACACACACACACAAACTTACTCACACACACACTTATACACACACACACACACACACACACACAGACACACACTTACTCACACACACACACACACACACACAGACACACACTTACACACAAACTTACTCACACACACACACACAAACACACACACAAACTTACTCACACACAGACAATTACACACACAAACACACACAAACACACACACACGTTTGGAGTCAATTTTTTCTTGTAAATGTGGAAGTTTTCTTAAAAATAAAATTAACATATTTCTTCCCCATCTCATTTCCTTCCAGACATGTAATATAAGAATGTAATCCTGAAATGGAATAGTTTGTCCAGTTTTCCTTCTTATAAAATGTCGAACATTCTAGTAAACACACAGAGATAAAACAAATTAATGAATGCAAGAATATTAAATATAAATCTCTCTAATGTAAATGTAAATTTTGCTGGAATATGTTATTATATTATATATATACGGTATATACTGTATTCAATATTTCAAAGGAAACCTCTTTAACTTTTGTTATTAAGACAGAATTTGTCTCCAAATGACCAAATTTCCTGCCAATTCATTTCTCCACAGAGCAAACCAGGTTGTTTTTGTAACGCAGGGTACGTCCTACGTCACCACGTTGACCCCTTGACGTTGCGGAAGTGAACACGTGTGGTAGAAGGAAATCACAACGCATGTTGAGAGGCCACGGGCTGTTTTCAGGTAATATTTTATCCCCTTTTTCACTAAATATCAGGAGTTATTTAAAAAAAAAAAAAAAAAACTGAAGTCTAAGCTGCGTGGTGTTATAACGTGCGCGAGGTTTCCTCTCTGGCCGCTAAATGACAAACGTCTGAAAACTAGCATTAGCTGGGCAGCTAGCTAGCATCGGTAGCTCCGGCTGGACTGCCAAAACCGGCTCAACTCGTACGCCATTAACTCGCTAAATGAGGTGATTATCGGCAGCTCAGTGTTTTTTAACGACTGTGTGGTGTTTCAGGATCAGAAGTCAACCCTCCTTTTCACCGTCGCCATGGCCGTGAGAGCATCGTTTGAGAAAAACAACGAGATCGGCTGCTTCGCCAAACTCACCAACACGTACTGCCTGGTGGCCGTCGGCGGCTCCGAGAACTTCTACAGGTACAACTACCCTTTTAATACACCTTGTACTTAAGTTAAACTACCTTTTTAATGATGCACAATCAGTTTAAACAGTTCTGAGGTCGCTAGCGTTAAACCCACCAGACTCAATTTAAAAAAACAGTATTTTTAGCGTGTATAGAGCCAGCATACTCTCAGATGTAAATCAGTAAACTGTGTTTATTTCAACCAAAACGAGAGTTGTGATGGTTGGAAAAGTGGAAAGACTACTCAAAATGGCTTTTCATAGTTTTATTTAGTTTCTGTTGGCTTTGAATGAAGTGTATTTTACGACGCTAAAATAACTTTTATTTACACGGAGTCTGGTGGGTTTAGCGAACGCAATTTAGCAGATGTTTTTAGGTTTCAAAATAGGATCTTACTCTTTATCAGAAAGGTCTACCTCCTTAGAAATCCTTATCCATAACTCCCGTAGACACAAAAACGGCAAAAAAATAAATAAATAAGATTTACATCACTGACACTGTACTGTATTTATTCCCAGTAAAAACCATAAAATATCCCAAAGTCCCTTTTCGCACATCTGCATCGTGTCTTATGAGTGCTCTTGTCTTTTAACTTTTGTGAGTTTTTTTTGTGTGTATACGGGTTTGTTAAACTTCTACAGGTGTTACCTTTTTTAATTACGACTGAACATTTAGGGGGCAAAAACAATTCCCTACTTTTTTATTTTTTATTATACGGTTTAGGTGAAGCACCTGAGCTATTTGTGGCAGCCCTTTAAGCCAAATGAATGTTTTCTGAGATATAATGACTCTAGTTGGACTTCTTTAGCCTTAAATTTTGTCTTTAAGGTTTTTTTTAGTGTCATGTATTTATTGTCTGCTCTAGCTTTTCCAACGTTCCAAAGAACGGTCTAAAATGAGACGCAAAACTACGAGTAAGAAGAGACACCAAATGGCCACAGAGACTCAAAAAGACACAGCACAACTACAAAGAGGCGCAAAAACCAACAAAGAGATATAACACAATGTATGGAGGGGGAATTGCATCAAGCTTGGTTGCCTAAACCACAGCCAAGCTTACCGGGCTGTCCGGTTTCACACATCTGCATCATGTCTTACGAGTGGTCTTGTCTTTTAACTTGAACTGATCTGAACTGTATACACTTGAATCATCTGGTTTGTTTATTAGCATGGAGGCTAAATTAGCTTCCACTGCTGGGACCAAACCTGATTTTCTTCCCGGCAATTTCAGCTATTGACTTTATGTAAGATGAGGTGTGTCAACTTAATGACAAAGTACACGTAAACACACACACACACACACACTACGGTTCAAAAGTGTATTCTACTGCCACATAGCTTGAATGAATGAATACATACATACAAAAGAATAAACCAAAACCTTCAAATGCAAGACACAAAAGTATGTAGAAAAAGCAAGAATAAGTACAGTATGTAGAGTAGAGTAGAGGGGGTTCTCAGAGCTACTGCAGGGGGGATGCCAAATTATTGTTAATTTCCTGAAAGTTTTTTCAAAAAATTACAAATGTCTTAACATGAATCCAACATATTATTAGTAAATAAAAAAAATCAGCCTATTTGTGGAAAAATCCCCGCTGAATATTAGGCTTATTGGCCTATATCGTATGTAAGGTAATCACTAAAATGGCCATCCACAGATACAGTTCATCCTAAGGATTCAATGTATGTTTAACATTTAAAAGATGATTCATAAATCATGCCCACAATTATTATGTTAATAGCTTAGTATTCTAAAAAGCACTGCACTAAAAAGGTATGTATAAAGGCTTTAGGCCGCCCTACACGTTATTGAAAGGCCCACTTTAATATGCAACTTCATTTTATACAATATATGTATTAGGGGGTCCCTGATGCGTCTCTCTCTCAGCTAAGGGGTCCTTGCCTTAAAAAAGGTTGAAGACCCCTGCTGTAGAGGACTCGTTTAGTCTTTTGGATGAGTGGTGTGTGACCAACCAGGCGGCCAGAAAGGGCCCGTTGGTTTCCTGGCGGGGCTGCAGTACGTTGACCGCCTGTTTGTGTCACCGCAGTGTGTTCGAGGGCGAGTTGTCAGAAACCATCCCGGTGGTTCATGCATCCATAGCCGGCTGTCGCATCATCGGGAGGATGTGCGTGGGTGAGTAACGATCTGGACCGCACACACACAGATGCGCTGACCACACGCCCAGTGACGCATATTGACAACGTATTATATATTGATTTTTCATGTAGAAGAACCTTATTTTGCTGATATTGTAGACACCACATCAGGGACTGCAGATTGAAATTAGCCTGTACATTTACGTGTTAGACTCTTTGTACATGAAATACACACAAACCCTTTCTTACCCCACTCCCCCACCCCCCTCCAAACTACAACATCACATTAATAATACCAGAGTTATGATAACTTTTGTGTGTCTGTGGTCGCCAGGGAACCGCCATGGTCTCTTGGTGCCCAACAACACGACGGACCAGGAGCTGCAGCACATCAGGAACTGTCTGCCCGACGCCGTGAAGATCCAGCGAGTCGAGGAGAGGCTGTCGGCGCTCGGCAACGTGGTCGCCTGCAACGACTACGTGGCGCTGGTCCACCCCGACCTGGACAGGGTGAGACGGGCACACACACACACGCTTACACAAACAGCTTGGTGGAAAGCACTGCTGCAGTATCAAAGTGCTGAAGTCAGGCCAAGTGTATGTTATGACACACACACACACACACACACACACACACACACACACACACACACACACACACACACACACACACCGTCGACGGAGGAGGAGAGGAGAGGTAGAGCAGCGTCTGACAGGGCAGAGAGAAACCCGTCTTGTATAGACATTCTAACATGTATACAGTACAGGCCAAAAGTTTGGACACACCTTCTCATTCAATGTGTTTCTTTATTTTCATGACTATTTACATTGTAGATTCTCACTGAAGGCATCAAAACTATGAATGAACACATATGGAATTATGTACTTAACAAAAAAGTGTGAAATAACTGAAAACATGTCTTATATTTTAGATTCTTCAGAGTAGCCACACTTTGCTTTTTTTGATAACTCTGCAAACCCTTGGTGTTCTCTCAATGAGCTTCATGAGGTAGTCACCTGAAATGGTTTTACCTCCACAGGTGTGCTTTGTCAGGGTTAATTAGTGGATTTTTTCCCTTATTAATAAAAAAAAGCAAAGGGTGGCTACTTTGAGGAATCTAAAATATAAGACATGCATTCATAGTTTTGATGCCTTCAGTGAGAATCTACAATGTAAATAGTCATGAAAATAAAAAGGAAATGCATTGAATGAGGTGTGTCTAAACTTTTGGCCTGTACTGTATACATTAGATTTGATATTTCAGTACATACTTAAGGTTTGTTTTATTTGCTTATTTCACATAAATAAAGATGTAAGAAATGAAGTTTCAGTTTCTCAAATTTTCATCATCTTTATAAAGTAAACAAACCAAAAAATGCAAAGCTCATTAATCTATTTTTCATTTGCAATAGTTTTTTAGTTTTTTTTGCCCAGCGCTTTAAGAGCTTGTTCAAAGGCTCAGCCTGGCCCATTTAAAGGTTTGATACTGCTGATGAACGCAGCATACTGCACTCGTCTGCAGTATGTAGTAGGTGGTTTTGAAAACGAAGCCACAGAGGTCCAGCCTTTCGTCTAAACTTGCCGTTTTCAGCGTGTAGCTCGCCAGCTCAAAGGTCATTGTTTGGAAGAGACGAGAGTTTGAGAACCGAAGGTGAGGGACGTCAGGCTTTATCCTGGAAGTGTACCTCCCGTTGATCCAGAAGACATCTTCACTAGTGTGCAGGCTTTCCTCCTTCATAGTGTCATAAAGTCAACATTCATATCGCCTTTTTGGCTAAAAGTTAGAATAAGTGCGCAACGTAGTCTGCACATTTGTGGTTTCTTCTAACAAACTAAACAGGTTATTGCTGAGTCAAATAAATGGCCAAGCAGACTGATCCCATGAAGTGGCGTATGTATGACACGCCAATTCGTATGCCATTTTGGCGTGTTATGAAGAAGAATAGTTTTTTAGCGTGTTTATCAATGCCGTTTGGCCTCCATTGACCTACATTACATTTACATTTTCGCCGTAGCGAGTAGTATGAAGGGACTAGACATACACGTGGATAGCTCAAAATGCGTCCAGGTAACACGCCACCTGGCTTTAGGAGAGTGGCGTGTATGTTTACGCAAAGTCATGATGTCACGTTGAACCAAGAGAGATGGATTCATTCAAGTTGACGTGTGAATTGACATGAGCAGTCAAGTTGCAGATGAGATCCCTGTAACAGGTTGATGTCTTACATCGTGTCTCTCTCTCTTCCAGGAGACGGAGGAGATCCTGGCAGACACTCTGAAGGTGGAGGTTTTCCGTCAGACGATAGCGGAGCAGGTCCTGGTCGGCTCCTACTGCGCGTTCAGCAACCAGGGAGGCCTCGTCCACCCAAAGACGTCGATAGAAGACCAGGACGAGCTGTCGTCTCTGCTCCAAGTTCCCCTCGTGGTGAGTTTGACTTCTCTATCATCCCACGGCTCTTACGGTGCTAAAAGTCCTGATTATTAACATGGAGTCTGGTGGAAATATGTTGGCTCTATACACGCTAAAAGTCCTGATTATTTACATGGAGTCTGGTGGAGATATGCTGGCTCTATACACGCTAAAAGTCCTGATTATTTACATGGAGTCTGGTGGAGTTTGGTGATGTTGATTTTGGGGCTGTTTGATGTTAAACTAAAAGGATCTTACTCTTTATCTAAAAGGTCTATCTCTGTAGGGATCCATCTCATAATGTTATCAGACACTTAGAATAATAATCTGAGTCCGTCAACAGCACAAACAGAATTTTTAGTGGACAAAAGGTGCACGTTAACGTGACATCGCATCTTGTTTCTCGCTTAATATCGGACCATTTTCAAAGATTGTTGTTCCCATCAGTCACTCAGACATATGTGAGAATAGGGTCCTGGTTGAGAGAAACATACAGTAAATCCTACCATCCTACTTGTCCAGGCCGGCACGGTGAACCGAGGCAGCGAGGTGATCGCCGGCGGGATGGTGGTCAATGACTGGTGCGCGTTCTGCGGCCTGGACACCACCAGCACCGAGCTGTCGGTCATCGAGAGCGTCTTCAGACTCAGCGACTCAGCGCAGCCCTCCGCCATCGCCACCAGCATGAGGGACTCGCTGATCGACAGGTAAGTAACACGCACACACACACATACAGACATGCACACACACAGAGACACTCATACATACAGACACACACTCACATAGGCACATACATACATACATACAGACACATACACACACCCCTACATACACACACACGCGCGCATACATACACACACAGAGAGACATACATACATACTGACACACGTACAGACAACACACACATAAACAGACACGCACACACATGTACACAGAGACACTCACGTAAACACAGACACACACACGTGTACGCACAGACACACACCCACACACACACACACACGTGTACACACAGACACACACAGCCATTAAGTGTTGTTTCTGTGTGATTTAAGCCCCTCCTCTCCTCTGTTTCCCATCAGCATGGCGTAAGCCGCCTGTGCCGCGGTCCCCCTGGTCTCTGGCGTGAAGCCGACGCGCTGCTGGACCTCATGTCCCAACTGTAAACTCCTCGTTCCACCCAGTCCACTTCACTGTCCCTCCGACATCTCAGCTCCCACCTGCAGCCTTGTTCCAGCCTTCACTCTGCACCCCGGCTTCATCTTTCTCAAACGGTTCCACTTTGCTTTCAGCAAGGAAAAGAGACTGGTGGAGGGGGAGGGGGTCGTTTTTCTTCTGAAAGGAGAGAGCGTTGTGTTCAGAGGCTTACAGATGTTAACGTGCAGAAACAGTGAAGTCGAGGAATCTGATATTTCAGCCTTTTGTGGCACTTGTGTGAATATTTTTAACCAAACGGGGAGAAATAAGATTTGACGTTTTCTCCCAGTTTGGATAGACCAAAAGTGGCCGAGGCTGTACTCTAGAAGGTGTTAAAAATCCAATTTATTTTTGTGCCTGTATCATTAGAAAGTCACCATATAAAAGAGTGTCTAAACACACACACACATTTATAGACACACTGACATACAACTCTTAGGTGTGTTGGGGATGTAATTCGAAACGAAATGGGAACTCTGTAGACAGTGCATCAGCGCTGTCGCTTCTCGCTTAAAGTCGGCCAAGAATCCCGGTTTGGTTCCTCGCTCGGTTGCCTGCGCCTTTAAGGGATTCAAACCCCCGACCGTTGCCAATGTGTGTCTGATGCTTAAAGAATGTAACTAAGTACAGAGATGAGGCAGTTGTTTCAAAGTAAGGCGCTCTTTGAAGGATTTTAAGAGTCGTCTGAACGAGTGATTAATCATTGGATGTGATAATGTATTTGTCCGCAGAGCTGCTGAAGTTCAACGTGCGCTATGATAAAACGTGCACGGGGAGAGCGTGACGGGAGTCGGTCTGGTTTGTCGTGTTTTTCATCAGACCGCATGAGTGCTAACCTTTTACTTCAGTCTTTCTGTAACAAACGGACGCCTGTCTGGGGAACTCAAAACATGGTTATTTCTTAAACAGTATGTCTCGTCTGTCCTGTAAAATCAAATAAAGTCACCCAATTTTTATCCGTGTGTGTCTTTTTGACATCAGGGTGTCTCCGTGGGAGCAGGAGGAATCTCGAGTGCAGAAGAAATACCAGAAGTCTTGTAATGTGAAGTGTTTGGGTTTAAGATTTTTAGGCTATATTTACAGTATTTTCATCGCTTTCCGTTGCTTTCAGACAGCCCTTGATGACAGGGAAAAAACGGAGAAGAAGAGCATAGCATTAACTCACTTACACTTCCGTTCAAAACATGACTAGATTTTAAAGGTCCCATGGCATGAAAATGTCACTTTGAGTTTTTTTGACATTAGTACAGGAAAAAGTTCATTTCAGTAATTCCATTCAAAAAGTGAAACTTAATGTATACATTCATTCCACACAGACTGATATATTTCAAGTGTTTATTTATTTTAATGTTTATGTTTTAATGTTGATGATTATAATAACAAATGAAAACCCCAAATTCGGTGTCTCAAAAAATTAGAATATTATGAATAGGTTCAATATTGAAGACACCTGGTGCCGCACTCTAATCAGCTAATTAACTCAAAACTGCTGCAAAGGCCTTTAAATGGTCTCTCAGTCTAGTTCTGTAGGCTACACAATCATAGGGAAGACTGCGGACACCTTGCACAAGGAGGGCAAGACACGAAAGGTCATTGCTAAAGAGGCTGGCTGTTCACAGAGCTCTGTGTCCGAGCACATTAATAGAGAGGCGACGGGAAGGAAAAGATGTGGTAGAAAAAAAGTGTACAAGCAATAGGGATAACCGCACTCTGGAGAGGATTGTGAATCAAAACCCATTCAAAAATGTGGGGGAGATTCACAAAGAGTGGACTGCAGCTGGAGTCAGTGCTTCAAGAAGCACCACGCTCCGATGGATGCAAGACATGGTTTCAGCTGTCTCATTCCTTGTGTCAAGCCACTCTTAAACAAGACACAGCGTCAGAAGCGTCTCGCCTGGGTTAAAGGCAAAAAGGACTGGACTGCTGCTGAGTGGTCCAAAGTTATGTTCTCTGATGAAAGTAAATTTTGCATTTCTGTTGGAAATCAAGGCCCCAGAGTCTGGAGGAAGAGAGGAGAGCCACAGAATCCACGTTGCTTGAAGTCCAGTGTAAAGTTTCCACAGTCCGTGATGGTTTGGGGTGCCATGTCGTCTGCTGGTGTTGGTTTTCTGAGGTCCAAGGTCAACGCAGCCGTCTACCAGGACGTTTTAGAGCACTTCATGCTCCCTGCTGCTGACCAACTTTATGGAGATGCAGATTTCATTTTCCAACAGGACTTGGCACCTGCACACCGTGCCAAAGCCTGCTTTAAGGACCATGGTATCCCTGTTCTTAATTGGCCAGCAAACTCGCCTGACCTTAACCCTATAGAAAATCTGAAGAGGAAGATGCGATACGCCAGACCCAACGATGCAGAAGAGCTGAAGGCCACTATCCGAGCAACCTGGGCTCTCATAACACCTGAGCAGTGCTACAGACTGATGGACTCCATGCCACGCCACATTGCTACAGTAATTCAGGCAAAAGGAGCCCCAACTAAGTATTGAGTGCTGTACATGCTCATACTTTTCAGTTGGCTAACATTTTTTTTTTTTATTGGTCTTAAGTAAGAGTTACTGAATTTGGGATTTTCATTAGTTGTAAGTTAAAATCATCGCAATAAAAAAAAAAACATTTGAAATATATCAGTCTGTGTGGAATGAATGAATATAATATACAAATTTCACTTTTTGAATGGAGTTACTGACATAAATCATAATATTCTAATTATATGACCAGCAACTGTATGTGTTTCCCCAGCCTGCCTATGGTCCCCCAGTGGCTAGAAATGGTGATAGGTGTAAACCAAGCCCTGGGTATCCTGCTCTGCCTTTGAGAAAATGAAAGCTCAGATGGGCTGATCTGGAATCTTCCCTTTATGATGTCATAAGGAGCAAGGTTACCTCCCCTTTCTCTGCTTTACCCGCCCAGAGAATTGAGCTGAATTTTGGGAAAGAGACTTCAGATACAGTATTAGGGGACCACTAAGGTCTATATAAAAGAGACTTCAGATACAGTATTAGGGGACCACTAAGGTCTATATAAAAGAGACTTCAGATACAGTATTAGGGGACCACTAAGGTCTATATAAAAGAGACTTCAGATACAGTATTAGGGGACCACTAAGGTCTATATAAAAGAGACTTCAGATACAGTATTAGGGGACCACTAAGGCCTATATAAAAGAGACTTCAGATACAGTATTAGGGGACCACTAAGGTCTATATAAAAGAGACTTCAGATACAGTATTAGGGGACCACTAAGGCCTATATAAAAGAGACTTCAGATACAGTATTAGGGGACCACTAAGGCCTATATAAAAGAGACTTCAGATACAGTATTAGGGGACCACTAAGGCCTATATAAAAGACTTCAGATACAGTATTAGGGGACCACTAAGGTCTATATAAAAGAGACTTCAGATACAGTATTAGGGGACCACTAAGGCCTATATAAAAGCATCTGTTAAGAATTTTCTAAAAGACGTGTTCTTCGATTTCTGGAGGAGGAAGGAGAGGCTGTGGTCGAATTGAAAGTTAAGCAAAAGGTTTAATGAAACTGCATGAAAACGACAAGACAAAACACAATCAAACATAAAACATAAAACACTGCAGCTGACAGCGGACTGATCTCATGCTTCTCCTTGCGGAGTTACAGAAGAACATGTTTCATGTGACATGACAAACAAGACATGACTTCATCGTGCTTCCCCTGTCGGGGTCACAGATTGAAGTGCCAACATCACCTCAGTTTCCGAATTATATTCCTGTGGAATTGTGGGTCTCTGATTAAAGACACACCTCTGATTTTAGGTTTACCCCAGGTCACAGACAAAGGTCGTTTCACATGGTAGTGCCGATTCTGTCTAATCACGCCTGGCCCTGCAGGGAGTGGCTCCCCAAAACCAGAAACAATAGTTACCTTTCCTGTGGGGACGAGTCTTCTTCATATGCTAAATGTCAGACATGACCTGATTCATTCTTTAGAAGCTAGGTTTTAGGTGAGACACTCAAATGCTGTATTAGTGTACTTGATTAAATTTAGCTGCAGGCCCCATTAAACATTGTTTTCAAAACATAAGCCGGGTTTTAACTTTTTAACTTCAACACATCCAAGGAGCACCATGTCATGGGACCTTTAATAACTTTCACCACTGCTCATTTTATAAAGGCCGCTGTCGGTACGTGATCCGTGCTTCCTGCAGGATCCGTTCTGCGCATGCGCAAGATGTTCGTGCATGCGCTGTTGTACGAGGATTTACGACACTGCACGGTCTGTTCCATGCTTCCGGTCGACAGCCTCCACAGGCAAGCTAATGTTAGTTTAATTCGGCTAACCGCTAGCTGATTGCTGATTGTAGCGGTCTGCCGTTAGCCTCCGTTAGTTTAGCTAAAGGCTAATTCGGCTAACCGCTAGCTGATTGTAGCAGTCCGCCGTTAGCCTCCACATGCAAGCTAACGTTAGTTTAGCTAACAGCTAATTCGGCTAACCGCTAGCTGAGACAGCATGTAAACTTTAAAAGACCCTCAAAATAAAACTTGAAAATAAAGGATGTAATAAGCGAACATCAAGGAGTATTTTGAACAAAAAATAGCTGAATAGTTTCTTCTTTATGTTGAGGCAATATTATGTTTAGGCAATATTTGGTTGACGGGCTGGTGGATCCTGCCTATAAAAAAAAGGTCACGCAAATGACTGGAAATTTCGTTGTAAGAGATAAGTTAGTTTCGGTATGTGAAATAATATTAGCATTAACGTTATGCTGCTAACTTCAACCGATACACCTGTTTTAGTTAGCACTAGTAGGCCTACTAATGTGTGTGGGAAAAGGGATCTTTTCGCACATTTTTGTTTATGACTAGCTACTTTGTCATTAGGGATTGTTCGGTATTTATGGAATGGACCACCGGAGGAAAATAGGGGAGGGTCATGTGGTTTTTTTCTTTGTTGATGGGAGGGTCATCCAATTTTTTTTAGTCTACGGGGGAGGGTCACCTCCTCTAGTAAAAAATATTTATTAATTTAATGATTAAATAAGGTAATGTCTCCAAACTTACCTCAATTATAACTTGTCTCCTGCTAGTTATACTACAGCACTGACTTTAAAAAAAAAAGTTAAATTAATAAATATTTTTGTTGCATCTCTTTTCGGTGTTGTAATTTGTAGATGGCCCTAAGCACTCTTCTAACTGCCGGCAGCAGCAACAACAACAACAGCAGAGAGCAGAAGCCAACAGGCAAGTGTTATTTAACCAATTTGTACTAGTGTAGAAGTTTGGTATCATTTCAGGCATTATTAGTGTGGTAACTTACGAGATACATCCCTGGATCCATTAGCCCCTGCGCTAAGCTATTCAGCTGATAACGCTACTCTACGCTAACTCTCCCAACGTTCGACCCAGGTGAAAAAAGCTTCTGGGTGGTTGTTTGGCTCGAGGTCATGGTGCAAAGGACCCTAGGGTGAAATTACTCTGAACCATCACTTTAAAAGACCTTCAGTACGTCCTCACGGTGACAGACCTGTTCACCAAGTGGGTCATCGCTGAGCCTTTAAAGTTTGCCTCCAGCACTGAGGTGGCTGAGGCACTTGTGCCAAAACTGTAGGCTACACGTTTGGTATGATCCGGAAAATCATCACAGACAGGGGCCGTGCATTTGTTAACAAGGTATTTCAAGAAAAGCCTAAAGGAAAAATTGCTCATAACATATGATTGCTGATTATTCTTTAAATGCTATAGTTTGTGCTGGGATCGTTTGTTTGTTTGTTTGTAGTATTTGTCTATGTTAGTTTAAGTATGTCTGTGTGTACTTTTGTTGTACTTTTTATTGTCTGTTTTGTGTTTTTGGTAAATTGAGTTTTTGGATTGTATATTATCTGTTCTTGTTTATTGTTATTGGGCCCCCTCCGAAAAGCTTTTAGTAGCTTATTTGGGGTTCCCCATTTCATGCAACTTATATATGATCATTGTACTTTATGAGATTGTTTTAAATTATACATTGATGATGTGTGAAATAAACGGAAACGTAAAAACGGAAACGTATGTGTCCTGAATACCCTCTCCCTTCACCTCCTTCACACAGGTCATATGACATCACAATTCACGTTGTTTTAAGCAGTCATCAGTCATTTCCGAGACCAATAAATATTGAAAATAACCATATGTGTTTGAATTATGTACAGCTAAATTCACACATATTTGCGGCACTGAACATCAAACATGCCATTACAAGTGCATACCGCCCCCAGTCAAATGGCCAAGTAAGTGTGCCATCATGACATCCCTCAAAACAAGTCAACTTTAGCCAACGTACACTTAAATGCATGTAGTAATTCCTTTGTATGTTGAAGGATGAGAGAACTAATCAAAACGTGAAGAGGACTCTCACGAAATACGTCAATCAGCACCAGGATGACTGGGACGTCCAACTGCAGGCCGTAGTTTATGGAATTAACACTGCAAAACAGGTTATTATTCAAAATGATTAGATAACATATATCACATACATGTTTTAAGAGTTTTATTTTGTGGTTCAATGCAATCTAACAAAACCTTTTGTTTCAACTTAGAGATCCACCAAGTAAAGCCCGTACTTTTTAATGTATAACAGGCACCCCCCGTCTACCACAGGCATTAAATGCCAGTGAGACAGACTCCGCCTTAGAATTGGCAGACCCAGAGGAGGAGCTGGAGCTAAAACTATGTGGAGTCAAGGCCCTCAATGAAAAGGTCTGTTCAGAGTTGTGTGGATGGCATGTTCAATGTGAATAAGAAAGTTCACATTATAATTTATACATTCTTATCTTTAAGGTACTGAACAACATTGAAAAGCCACAGGAAAAACATAAAAAGGCTTTTGAGGCCAAGAAAGGGAAAGGGGTGCGCTAGTGCTCAGTCAAGGCAGGGGATGAGGTCCTAATTGGTGAGCCCAAAAAGAAGGTGAATATGGGAAATTGTTTAGAGGATCTCCACCAAGGGCCATTCACCCTAACATCCCTGACAGCGAAGGGTGTAGTGTGGCTATGTCAGGGAAAATCCAAAAAGTTAATGTTTCGCGGCTGAGGCCCTACTTTCGACCACAAGGTATTGTAATAATCCTACTACGTGGCATAGCATTTGAAATATAAACATGACAATTGACAATGACTATTAGTATTTACTTTCCCATTGTGTAGACTGTGAACCAGAGGGGAGCCAAGAGGATTCAGAGGACATTAGACTGGTGGACCACCAGTATGCCAACAAAGGTCCACTGTGGTCTAAGAGTTTCGGTCCACAGCAAGATCAACTGGTGAGTGCCAAACTAAACTGGATAGTTGACATGCATAGCTTGTTGGTGTGCTTCAAATAATAAATGCATGATTGCTCATTTATAACAGGGATATTTTTTGTTATTTCTAGCTGACCTATGTGCTGGACAGAGCACGTCCAGCAAAAGAAATTGTTGTTCTGGATGGCCCAATGTTTCTTCGAAGGGAGGACTTTCGGAGTTTGGGGCTGGATGAGGTGGTGGAGAGCAACGTAAGTGGATATTGCTGTGAAGAGTTTGGATGGTTCTAATGCCTTTATTGCAATTATGCAAAAAATTCTGTGCTTTCAGATTGGGAATGTGTGCTTCATGCTGGTAGAGGAGGCAGCCAGGAGACATGTATGTATGTATTTGTATTTTCCTCGATGACTTACACTTATAAATTTGTGTTGTATGAAATACTGACATACAATATTATTCAGGGAATGGATGTCCACATTGCTGACTTACATCTGTATACAATCCCTACATGGAAGCATAGTGAAGCCAGTTTGCCAGTAAATTGCATAATGTGTTGACATAAGTCCAGCAGATACACCTCTTTAAGTGAAGATATGTCCATGGAGATCTGAACATTGTGTTTTTTTATAGGAAAACGTGAAATTAAAAGACATTATCATTTTGCCAGCATGGAGTAGGGAGTCAAAAACAGCAAGCCACTACATGCTTTGTGTACAGTAAAAAAAATTTTTTGTGTGTGTTTCCTCTATTATTTAAACAAGTCGGTGCCCCTATAGCTGGCATTTATGGCATATGTGCTTCACAGGTGTTATTAGTTGCTAAGAAGGAGGCTATTTTTCTGGACTCATTACTACGTCCACACCGTGGACACAGAGAACAGACAGTGCATGTAGTTACATGCTACTATGGGAATTAAAGGTTAACACATGATGGGTGCCTTTTATACAGTTATTTCATCCAGTTAAGCCTGAACAGCACACAAATGGTCATTCTGATGACACTGTGTAACAGCCTTAACAAATACAGATCAAACCGAGTGAAATAGACTGATATCCTGTTTAGGCAAAGCCTCATTCTATGGCTTCAGTTTTTAAATCTTGCATAATTTTTTTTCCAGACAACTTGCAGAAGCAGTGGCTAATGGGCCGTGGGTGGAGAAGACGGGCAAAGATTCTGATGTAACTTTACTTACTATGTAATATTTTGGCATTTCATTTTGCACAGCGGACACAGTATACTGTAATGGTTGTCAACACTACATCTGAGTAACTGTATATTACTTTCCAGCCATTTCCAGTTCAATCAGATGGACAGAGCTGTGGGATCTTCATTCTTATGGTAAGCTTATACAATTTCCACACAATTTTTCCTGTTTGTCCTATATCTATGTAATCAGTATCTTTCTCTTCAACAGTACGCCCTCTGCATCTGTATTGGTGCCCAGTTACACTTTTTGGATGTAAGTTGTAATTCATAGAATGTATGTATCCAAGAATGTTAAAAACTAAACAGCGCAAGTCTCCAAAATTACATTTGTATTACAGAGCGACATACCATCCATTCGCAAGTGGTGTCTCCAGATTCTGGAGAAATTCTCAATCACAAGGTAGGACACATTTCATTCAGTAAAACATTGGTCTGCTTTACAATTATGCTATATTAAAAGTACCATACTCTGACTTTTGAAAAGGCATGGGCAGCACTTCGGACAGCGCTTTGCCTTCTGGACAGAGGAGGCAAAACAGCTGATGGCAGGCAACCTACCACCTATTTATAGGATTCCTCGACCCCACCAAGTCAAGGTATGGCCAAACTAACCAGACAACCATTTTCACGTTTGCATCCTATATTTTCTTTGTGCATGTAATAGTTATGGTAATGAGTTAGCAGATGCGTCTTTCCAAAGTGACTTACAAATAAAAACAATACAAAAGTTAAAAATTAACACTAAACTGTTTTAAAGTGCTGCTTGGACTACATTAAGGAAAATAGCAGTAATGAACAACAATTTAATTTATAAATGATCAATAGCCTAATGAAAATACCATAATATACAAACCATAACTCATAAGAACTACTTAATTAATTTATGCTGAAAAGATGTCTTTATGGTCCCTTTTGAAAGAACCAAAAGTCACAGGAATGGACAGCACTAGGCAACTCATTTCAACAAGGAACCACTGAGAAAATGTCTTGAATTTATAATAAATACCATGTTGGTGATGTTCCTCATGTATGGAAATGGCATAAACATCTTATGTTATAGAGTAGTCTTAACTTAAGGTATTTTACTTTATCAAAGGAGGAGCAGGTAGAAGTGGAGGAGCTACCATTAACTGTCACAGACATGTACATCGTCAGGAACAACCCTGGGCTGTTTAAGGGATGGGTGCACTAGCTGTCATTCGTGTGGATGAATCATGATGACCAACTTAATTGTTGGAGAGTGTTGATGGACACAATGGAGCGTGATGCCAAGGACCCATTCACATTCACTTTTGACCATATGCAGGACATGGAAACATTTATGGGGTTTGTAGAGACATGCTCGACCTTCGTGTTAATGCTCGATGTGGGCTGCACAGTCCCCCTAGATACACGTCAGCCGAGTGACTGACTCTGACTCTGACTGACTCTGACTGACTGCTCAACAGGCCCCCATGGCTCCTCAGCAGGCTCAGGGGAGCCCTTTGCCCCAGCAGGGCCAGCTCATTAACACATGGTGGATGGTAACATTGCTCTGATTGCCCTGCAGGAATTACTGCGCAGCTTTGGCAAACCAGGTGCCGAATACTCTCCCCAGCCCTGTCCACTTTCGCAGCAGCCCCCACAGTCCAGTCCCTCCCCAAGAATACAGTCCCAGCCTTCACCTCAACACGGTGCTCTCCACTCCAGCTCTCCCCACCCCAGCCTTGGAGGCCCAATGTCAGGCTCCATGGAGCAGGGACACATGGGAATACCGGAGCTGAGTGCCATGCCATAACTTAACACACCAAACAGAGGGGGGTTGAGTAATGACATGCAACTTGTTTGACCTCTGATTTGTTTAAAGAGTTCTGTGCATCATTTTCTCTTGCATTAAACTTGACTTGACGATGAACTGTTCTCTAATATAAATCATGCAGCTCGACAGTGCAGAAAATATGAATTAAATCACTGTACAAATTGGTTAAAATGGCTCATTTTGTACTTATATACCATATAAGTCTCACACCGCGAGCCACACGGAGAAAAGAGGATAATCCGTTAGATCGTGTGTGTGCGTCCTTGAGAACTGTAAGTCGTATAACTTATGTTGTCAGTTAATTTAAGCCTGTTGTTGTATTGGTCTATAGTTCTTGCAAATTTAATGTAAGTTAGCTAGTGATTTTGTTGTTTGTGTTCTTCACCTGTTAGCTAGGTTGCACGTTGTTTGATCTTATTAAAGCATAGAAAGAGAGAAGTTGTCTCCGTCCGTGTTTTAACAGACACACCTGGGGGCGAAGTTGGAAACCAGCATCAGCTTTAAATACAGTCCTAATCTAGTCCTAACTAACAAGTTTCAAATAAGTTCACTGGAGTTACCGTTATTATTTTTCGCGTCATCAATACCGAATTCAATCTAATTGGATGGGAATATACGTTGCACTTGACGCACCACTACAAGACGACTCGACAGATTCGGCGGCATTAATTTGCGGGAAATCATTGCGGCTTGATGGCGGAAACGTTAGCACTAGTAGTATGGACGGCGACATGATTGAAAATGCAGAAAATGGAGATCCCAGAGATTTGGCAGACAAGCAGCAAGACATTCCCAGTCATCCTTGGCCTTATCTGAGAGAGATGTTTAAGCATCAAGAATGACTCCTGGCCAATGAGCTGCGTAGCTCTTAAAGATTGGGGAACTTCTTAATTAATGTCTGTTTAGTAATTCATATTTAATCCTTTATTTTCTTTCCAGAAGCTATATTTGAGCACACACACATACATGTAGATTCCTTTAAATGTTATGGGGAAGATTATAAAAAGAGAAACTGGATCTGTGAATTCTCACAGAATTGCAACTAAATACATATCTCGCTACTCAGTCAGAATCTTATTAACCTGGAGTCCCAGTCTCTGTCACAATAATCATATATGTGATGTTTTAGGCCTATTGGCAGACATCCATTTAAAATGTAGCCAATGCCATATATATATATAAAGAGCCTTTCTCCATGTCCACTGAAGTTTCTCAGCTTGCACTCTAGTAACATTTGTGTGGTCCAGGTAGCTTTGCATAATCAAGGCTACTTTTACTTTTATACTTTAAGTAAATTTCCAAGCCTGTACTTTGTTACTTTACTTGAGTAAAGAAGTTAAATCAGTACTTCTACTTTTAGCAGACTATTTTTTAACACAAGTATCTGTACTTCTACTTGAGTACGAGAAGTGAGTACTTTTGCCATCTCTGGCTGTAGACTTATCTTTTACACAAAGGCAGAGCTTTAATTGCGTGTCTGCTCCTTTGTCATCTTAATGAATGAATGAATAACCGTGCCTATTGCTCTTGCTGCATTGCGTCTCGAACATTCTTTTAATAATTTAATAACTATTAAATAGAAACAAGCAAAACAAGTGATTGTTGGTATGGAAGCATGGGATTATACTATATTAGAATCATAGGTTGAACATTTACATAGACATATAGCCAATATAGGCTATGTATGAACATCCATCCATCCATCCATCCATCCATCCATCCATCCATCTTCGTCCGCTTATCCGGTGTCGGGTCGCGGGGGGAGCAGCTCCAGCAGGGGACTCCAAACTTCCCCTTCCCGAGCAGCATTAACCAGCTCCGACAGGGGGATCCCGAGGCGTTCCCAGGCAAGGTTGAAGATATAATCCCTCCACCTAGTCCTGGGTCTTCCCCGAGGCCTCCTCCCAGCTGGACGTGCCTGGAACACCTCCCTAGGGAGGCGCCCAGGGGGCATCCTTACCCCCCAAACCACCTCAACTGGCTCCTTTCGACGCAAAGGAGCAGCGGCTCTACTCCGAGCTCCTCACGGATGACTGAGCTTCTCACCCTATCTCTAAGGGAGACGCCAGCCACCCTCCTGAGGAAACCCATTTCGGCCGCTTGTACCCTGGATCTCGTTCTTTCGGTCATGACCCAGCCTTCATGACCATAGGTGAGGGTAGGAACGAACACTGACCGGTAGATCGAGAGCTTTGCCTTCTGGCTCAGCTCTCTTTTCGTCACAACGGTGCGATAGATTGAACGTAATACCGCACCCGCTGCGCCGATTCTCCGACCAATCTCCCGCTCCATTGTCCCCTCACTTGCGAACAAAACCCCAAGGTACTTGAACTCCTTCACTTGGGGTAAGGACTCATTCCCTACCTGGAGAAGGCATTCCATCGGTTTCCTGCTGAGAACCATGGCCTCAGATTTAGAGGTGCTGATCCTCATCCCAACCGCTTCACACTCGGTTGCGAACCGATCCAGTGAGTGCTGAAGGTCACAGGCCGATGAGGCGTGTCAACCAGGACAGCCCCTCCACACCCAGAGCCTTGAGCATTTCTGGACGGATCTCATCAATCCCGGGGGCTTTGCCACTGTGGAGTTGTTTGACTACATCAGTGACTTCCGCCTGGGAAATCGACGACAATCCCCCGTTATCCTCCAGCTCTGCCTCTAACATAGAGGGCGTATTAGTCGGATTCAGGAGTTCCTCAAAGTGCTCCTTCCACCGCACTATTACCTCCTCAGTTGAGGAGGTAATAGTGCTTGGATGGTTCCCCGCTTCCCCCTCCTGAGGTGGCGAACAGTTTTCCAGAAGCACTTTGGTGCCAACCGAAAGTCCTTCTCCAAACTTCTCCCACACCCGCTGCTTTGCCTCTTTCACGGCAGAGGCTGCAGCCCTTCGGGCCCTTCGGTACCCTGCAACTGCCTCCGGAGTCCTCCGGGATAACATATCCCGGAAAGACTCCTTCTTCAGTCGGACGGCTTCCCTGACCACCGGTGTCCACCACGGTGTTCGTGGGTTACCGCCCCTTGAGGCACCTAAGACCCTAAGACCACAGCTTCTCGCCGCAGCTTCAGCAATGGAAACTTTGAACATTGTCCACTCGGGTTCAATGCCCCCAGCCTCCACAGGGATGCACGAAAAGCTCCGCCGGAGGTGTGAGTTGAAAGTCTGTCGGACAGGGGCCTCCTCCAGACGTTCCCAATTTACCCGCACTACACGTTTGGGCTTACCAGGTCTGTCCAGAGTCTTCCCCACCCCTGACCCAACTCACCACCAGATGGTGATCGGTTGACAGCTCTGCCCCTCTCTTCACCCGAGTGTCCAAAACATACGGCCTCAGATCAGATGAAACGATTATAAAATCGATCATTGACCTTCGGCCTAGGGTGCTCTGGTACCAGGTACACTTATGAGCATCCCTATGTTCGAACATGGTGTTCGTTATAGACAATCCATGACTAGCACAGAAGTCCAACAACAAACAACCACTCTGGTTTAGATCAGGGAGGCCGTTCCTCCCAATCACGCCTCTCCAGGTGTCTCCATCATTGCCCACGTGTGCGTTGAAGTCCCCCAGCAGAACAATGGAGTCCCCCACTGGCGCCCCATGCAGGACTCCACTCAAGGTCTCCAAGAAGGCTGAAGACTCCGAACTCCTGTTTGGTGCATATGCACAAACAACAGTCAGAGTTTTCCCCCCCACAACCCGCAGGCGTAGGGAGGCGACCCTCTCGTCCACCGGGGTAAACTCCAACGTAGCGGCGCTCAGCCGGGGGCTTGTTAGTATCCCCACACCCGCCCGGCGCCTCACACCCTGGGCAACTCCGGAGAAGAAAGAGTCCAACCCCTATCCAGGAGTACGGTTCCAGAACCGAGACTGTGCGTAGAGGTAAGGCCCACCAGATCTAACCGGTAGCGCTCCACCTCCCGCACCAGTTCCGGCTCCTTCCCCCACAGAGAGGTGACGTTCCACGTCCCCAGAGCCAGCGTCTGCTGCCCGGGTCTGGTCCGTCGAGGCCCCTGACCTTCACTGCCACCCATGTGGCAGCCCACCCGACCCCAGCGGTTCCTCCCACAGGTGGTGGGCCCATGGGTGGGAGAGATGGGAGCCACGTAGCTTGTTCGGGCTGTGCCCGGCCGGCTATGTATGAACATACTAATACAAAAGACTTACACATAGACTGCACCTTACTCTTGTATTCAACTGCAACTCTTAAAGTTAAATAATATTTAGCAAAAACCCAGACTTCATCCAAGGAATTCATTTCTTCTGATTATAAATGTACCAACACAGTTATTAGAAATATTCTATTGAAGGAATATTATCCCAATCCAGTAAAAAGACAAAATATGATGAAAGAATTTGGGGATGGAGAGGTTAAGAAAATAAGGATAAGTTATATCTCATTTCCTCTTCTCCCAAAGGTAAAAGAGATCACCTTTAAAATGTTAAATGAAATCTACCCAACAAACAAATTTTGAAGACTGAGGTTTTATTTTGATACTAATAACTGTGTATTTTGTGAAAAAGAAATTCAGAATTCAGAACACATATATATATATATATATATATATATATATATATATATATATATATATATATATATATATATATATATATATTTTCATATATTTTATTTTTTTCTGTGTTGGTGCAATCCTTCTGGAGAGATCTGCAGAGATGGTTCCAGACCAGAACTGGTTCCAGACCAGGGAAACTGAGATACCACCTCTGACAGTGAAGATTATAAAGTTTGGTGTTTTAGAATAAGGTAGATTTTGTTCTCAACAACTTGGTGCTGCTAGGAAAACATTGTATACATAAATGTAGATATTTTAAGACCAAACCCTCCCTGATCCACTGGAAGAATGAGTTCAATCTTTTGTGCAAGTCATTGAAACGGGTTAAAGATTAAAAAAAAGCCCTTGAATTGATTTATTTATTTGAAACTCTTAATTTAATTTGAGATAGCCCCTTATTTGTATTTATTTTTTTATTTATTTTCTTTTATATCATTCTTTATGTTGTCGTGTAAGGTATAAGCTCCTAGGTTTTGTTTATATGCTTGGCCAGAGGCAATAGTCGTGTTTTTGAGATGGATTTGTGATTGTGCCTTGTTTGTTTGTATATCTGTATTCTGAAAGATGAACAATAAAAAAAAATAAAAAAATAAAAAGTGATGCCTGGCCATCAAGTGTTCCAACGCATGCATGATACAAATAGTGTAGGGAAACCTTCACGTTTTCTGCTACATATTTATGCGCATGCGCAGAACGGATCGTGTACCGACAGTTACGTCCCTGCTTGAGCGGTCAGCTACTTTAACGATGTTTAACGTTAGCTACATAACGTTAGCCACATAACGTTAGCTACATAACGTAAGCGAATCCAGGACCGGCAGAGCAGAGGGAAGCGTCAGGGAGCAGAGACAAAGTATTTAGATGAAGTGAGCTGGTTTGACCACGGAGATGGGATATACGGTTAGCTTGACCGCAGTCATGTAAGTGGCTGTGCGCTAGCTAATGCGGGGTAAGAGATCGAGGGGTGTGGCAATGACATCATCGATACGCACGTATGTGGCTTTGCCGTCCAAACAAAGCCAAAAGGGAGCCGTTTTTTTAATGTTTTCACCCTGGGTCCAGGTTTCAATTTCAGTGCGTTTTCAGGCAGTGCGTTTACAGCATTCGTTTGGCTGACCGGCCCAAACGATGCTAAACGTGCGTTTGCACCAAAAAGCGTCTCCGTGTGGATGGCCCCTTACTCTTCTGCAAAAAGAATTCACTATTCATGAGCTCACCCAGTTGCGCTGGGTAAAGGATGCTGATAGCCAGGCTTTCATTGGCTAGCTGTTAGCCAATCAGAGTCCAGCAGCTTAGCTTGTTGAATATTCACGAGAACTGGCACAAATCGAGCCTTCCTGCAGGCTCTTTACCACGCTAGAATGGCTCGAAACAAGGTAACAAAGGCATTTGGACAATGGTAGAACTTCAGACATTAGCACAAAGTCATGAAAAATGTGACTTTGGCTCTCAATACTAGACCTCATTAAACAAAACAGGAAATGTACATGAACATAGAATGCGCTCATGAAAAGTCTTCCTCGGCCTTAGGCGCTCAAAACACACACACACACACACACACACACACACACATCTCAAGAGACACATTTTAAAGGCAACTTTTTATTTATTGGCAAATGCTTTGAATAAGTTTGCAGCAATGCATCTATATATACACACCCCTCCGAACAGTGACAACGTCAGAAATGCCAAAAAGAAAAGTAATACAGTTTGAATATATGATCGTTTATACGCACACGTTTTTTTTGTTTTAGTTTTTATTGTTTCAAACATACACATATTTTCAGTTTTTGGTTTTGGGAAAAACATCTAAAAAGACTCCATGTTTCTCTAAATTAAACAATACAATTATAACTACTGCGTAAAATCAATATAAATATTTAAAAAAAAAAGAAAAAAAAAGCTAAAAACATGCAAGGTTTGCAGGGCATCACAAGCTTAAAGTTTTATTAAAACAAAGGCAGACACACACACAGAGCAGCAGCAGCGCTCTAGAGAACAGGAGCAGATACAAAAAAAAAAAAAAAGAGAAAATTGTTATATATAGATACAGTAATTCCTAAAAAAAAATCCTATGCCAACTCTTTCATATTTGTATTAATTTATGTGCAAAAGAAGCTCATTCGTTTCAGACATTAAATACATTTGATTTTTGTCTAATGCTACCGTGACACGTGAGAACCGGATGAAGACGGGGGAAAGGATTTTCAGCCTTTTTTTAGACCCCCCCCTCCTGTGCTGCTAACCCAAACCGACGGTGTCAGTTCCAAGCTAGATCGTCTTCCTAATAATTCTCACATCCTACATGTTGTGTTTAAAAACATAACTCCTGTGTAGAGCTGAAGAGATTCAGCGATTAGTTGTCAACTGTTAAATGAATCGCCAACTATTCGGACAATCGGTTTGAGTCATTTTTATTTTTTATTTAAAACGATAAAATGATGTCAGCTTTGTTAAATGTGAATATGTTCTAGTTTCTTCTCTCCTCTGTGACAGTGAACTGAATATCTTTGAGTTGTGGAACAAAATTGAGACATTTGAGGACGTCATCTCGGGACTGTTGGGAAACACTGAAACACATTTTTCACCATTTTCTGACATTTTAGAGCCCAAACAACTCGTCCATTCCTCCAGAGAATAACCGTTAGTTAACATCGAGCCTTTAACTGTACAACTGTTGGAACAGAGCGCACGTCTTGCGTTTCTGCGACCTAAACTTGAATCTGCTGCACCCGACTTAAATTACGTGGATGTGCGGTTAAATGTGGGGGAGACAGGCGAGTAGTGACGCCACAGGCGAGTAGTGACGCCACAGGCGAGTAGCGACGCCACAGGCGAGTAGCGATACTACCGGCGTTTTGTGCTTAACGGGACAGACAGACGGGCCGGTCATCGCGGCTGTTTACCTGCCTGGCGGCATGTAGCAGCGGGTTGTGGTCAGTGACGCTAATGCTAATGCTAACTTCCCTTCTGTGACCGAGCGGTGCGTTACGTTACAGCTGCAGTGTCTACTTTTAGTGTTTTTTTAAGTGTGGAAACCTGCGACGGCGAGGCGTGACGGGAGAAATATTGCACGTGTGAAATGACTGAACGCTGTTAATGATTACAGAGTCATTTACAGTCATGTTTAGCCCGATGGTCAGCTACCCGGTAGCCAGTGGCGAGTTGAGCTTCAGGCTGACGGTAAACGGACGATTAAAAAAATTATCTTAAAGTGAACTCGGAACGAGCTGCAGAACATAAACTAAACCTACGGCTAACATCTCAAACAAAAGACCATTTAAAAAAATAAAATAAAGAAGGTAAAAATCACTACCTATCTCATCTTCTAGCCTGTAGACGAGAATAGAACCCCCGCGGCAGATTGCTGGCGTAACGTTAACTCGCCGCCGTGCGTTCACCTGCGTCGCGTGAACGTATCCGAGGGTCCGAGGGTCCGAACGCACCGCTGCGTCGGCAACTTCGTACATCCTGAACTCAGACTTGCGTCGCAAAGCGACTTTGCTTTCAAGTTGAACTTTGTATGTACGTTTAGTGTCGAGGTTGAAAGAAAAAATTATCTATTTTTGCTCGCCCGATTTTTCTAACTCCCAACGTCGTCGCTTTGTTTGTCCCACCTCGTCTTTCAAAAATAAGAGCCCGTGGGAACAAAAAGAGACCAAATCCAAACTAGACTATCGCATGTTATGAGTCGGACTTCTAACTCTGAGGGCAGGAAAGACACACACACACACACGGGGACGACCTCTGGCTTTTTGTAGCTAGTTTTGTACTGACCAATATGACGAGGATGCTCGACTATGACGGAGAGAGAGAGAGAGAGAGAGAGAGAGGAGTCTTGTCACATGACTACATGCAACAAAGCCGAGCGGATCGTGGTGTTTTTTTTTTTTTTTGTAGTTTGGGGTCGGTTTTGACACCCAGTGGCCTTTCTTTTCACCTTGCGCGTCCCCCCTCTACCCCCTGTCCTCCCAGTACCCCGAAGATGTCCCCACTCCCCCCCACTCCCCTCCCTAGCAGCCGAAGGTCTCCTGCGAGGCATAGACCATGTAGAGGAAGCCGTCCTCGTCTCTCTCCTGCTCGTAGATCTCCGATATGGGCGTGGACACGGACACCATGCTGTGCTGGTTGACCAGCAGGAAGAAGGCCTGCGTCGGGTTCAGCTGCAGCCGACGCCTGGGGGGGGTGGGGGTTGGGGGGGGAGTTAAGGAGGTGTTATTGATCAGAGTGCTTCGACTTTCCAGATGCTCAAAAAAAAAAAAAAAAACTATTAACTGAAATACAGTTTGTTTGTTTCTCTCTCTCTGTGTGTGCGTTTGTCTCTGTGTGTGTGTCTCTGTGAGTGTGTGTAGTATTAATCGGCCAAAAGTCGTACTGTTGGTCAACATCCCTAATGAGGACGAGTGAGAGAAGCGAGGAGCCACGTTAGCCAAATAGAAAACTCATTGGTCCTTGACAGACAGACAGACAGACAGACAGACAGACAGACACGACTTTCACCCAGGAGACTGGGGATCGTGTCCCACTAAACCCAACCGTCGCTTTCTTCTTCATGACTTCTTACGTCCGCTGTATACAGCGTAGCTCAAAATGTGAAGTCATGATGTCATGTTGCACACACACATACACCACTATGATGTGTAAAACACTACCAGCACACATACACAAACCTCAATGAACTTTGATCTCTCTCGCTCTGTGTGTGTGTGTGTGCATCTACCTGATGATCTTGACCAGCTCGCTCATGTTGACGTGGTCAGGAACCAGGAACTTGGTTTTGTCCAGAACAGGCAGCTGCTTCTCTCCCTTATATCTCTCGATGATCACCTGCAGCAGCCGCAAAAACACAACAGACTGTCAGTGGTCCACGTACTGTTGTACTGGCTCCACATTGGGATCAGAGACATGCAGGGCAATATGTTATGCTACCTGTAAAACTGTTTGAATGAAATGAAATCAACTGTAAGTGGCTGAGAAATATACAGTATTAATTTAACAGATGAGAGGTATTTGAAAGCTAATATACGAAATCACCATCACCAAACCAGACTCCATGTAAACAATCAGTACTTTAATCATCATAAAACACACTTCATTCAAAGTCGACAGAAACAAAATAAAACTATATCAAAAGTAGAGGTCGACCGATTTTACCGATACCTATAGTTAGGTTGGGCCGTATTTGCCGATAACCGATTAATCGACCGATAGTATTTAGAATTGATACTGGATAAAACAGTTGACAAAATACATACATTTTTTCAAAAAAGTCCAGACGCTTTTGCCAATAATCAAAATAATAATGTCATATTTATTGATATTACATCCACAGCAATGCTACACAAGCATGTGTGTTGTCTAAAACAGTTCTCCTACATATTTGGAGTCATCCAGTGCAAAAATAAACATAATGAGCATTATAATTCATAAGGACAAACTATTTACATTTCTTCAAAAAAGGCCCAAATGTATGCCAAATCTCAAAACAGTGACTCCATTCTTCTCTGTAGAAGAGTTTAGACCTAGCCTGACGTGGTCCTACTCAGATTCTAGTCAGAATGTGAGTCTGAAACCGATCCATTGGGCTGTGATTATGGGGCGTGATCCAACCGAACCACGAAAAAAAATGCCTCTGCATTCACTGGATAGACCTACAACCAATCAGAGCAACGGAACTCAACACTGTGTATTGTCTCCATAGCAACCACTCTTTGCACAATGCATTCATTCTAACTTCCGACTTTTAGACTTTTTTGAAGCTGGATATATCATTTGTTGCGTGTAAATATAAATGTGGATAACGTTAGTGATAGCGACATGCTCGCTACAGTCGCATTTCTAGAGATGGATCGGCAAAAACACGTTTAATTTCTCTGATTCACGGCTTGGTTCTAGCACCGGCGCTCCCTCTCTTCAGTCTCTCCACCATATAACGCTCTCTCTCTCTCTCCAGTCTCTCTATGTCTCTCCACCATATAACGCTCCCTCTCTTCAGTCTCTCTCTATGTCTCTCCACCATATAACGCTCGCTCTCTCCAGTCTCTCTCTATCTCGCTCCACCATATGACGCTAGTACTGTGCTTTTGGGCAGTTGTTGATGCTACTCCGCTGAGGATTTTAAAATGAATGCGCTGTCGATTCTACACATCTCAATTCTCCAGCGGCAGCCACTAGACGGATTGTGGACGATTTGGGTCGGACTTGCGTTCATTTTTGTCAGTGTTTTAACCGCTTGAGGTTAGTTAGCCTACTGCTAATGTTTAGCGTCATCTCAGCCTCAAAAGCAAACAAACATACTGTTGTGCTGTTCTTTCTCTACTAATGCAGCATCTATTCAACAAATGAATAACTTTATAATGATATAACAAACCTTTTTTCTGTCGATGCTTTAAACGCACATCTGATGTCAGCCTTCTCCGCACAGCATGTGCTCTCCACGCAGCGCGCAGTAACACGTGTCGAAAATAAACAACACGAGGCATCAGTGATAGTTTTTATTTTGCCTCTAGAGGCCGCTATTGTAATGCATGATGCCAGCAGAGCCTTCTCAGCTCTTGTGTACTGTGTAATGAATGACAGCGTGCGCTTCTCAGCCGCTCCAGCAACGGACGCAACCAGGAAAAACTTCAATCAACTATCGGTGCCGATTAATCGGCAAAACCGATGAATCGGTCGACCTCTAATCAAAAGCCGTCTTGGTTCATCTTTCCACTGTTCCAACAATCACCACTCTGTTTTGGTTGAAATAAACTCTTAATTCATGCATTTACATGTGGAGATATGCTGGCTCTAAACATGCTAAAAGTCCTGATTATTTACATGGAGTCTGGTGGGTTTGGAGATGGTGATTTCGGGGCTGTTTCATGTTAAACAAAAAGGATCTTACTCTTTAAAAAAAGGTCCTTTCCATAATGTTGTCAGACACTTCGAATAATAATCTGAGCCTGTCAGCGGCAAAAACAGAACTTATAGTGTAGCTCTCTACTTTAAATGTCTGCCTCACACGCTCACAATCTTCTGCTTGTTCACTTCAATAACCACAGGTACATCACATTTTTAAAAGGCTCGATAAGAGCATATGTAAATGTGTATGCCAGTGCACACAGGAACCTTAACATGGATCACCGGTCTGCACAGCCGGCTTATTAAAGAGCAATGAAGTGTAGTGTGTTTAAAATCAGATTTTAAAAAGCGGCTTACGGGGATCTTGTTGGGGTGCTGATCGCGGATCTGCTGGACCTCTTTGCACCGGTCGGCTGCGGGCAACAAAAGACAGAAATACATTAACGAAAATCATAACAAAATAGGAGTTTAAACTCACCATGACCAGATACAAAGCCTTGAATCTGATGCTAAAACTAACCGCCTCTGTCTGGGCGTTTCCGTTTAAAATGAGAACTGTATTCACACCCAGAGGAAAACCTTCCGTTAACGCATACTGTGGCTCTATTTTGGGACGGAGAACAAACAAACCCAGATGCATAATTTAGGACATCTGAGAACTTTTCTAAAATCACGTCACTATTTTGTAGTCCCATCTAATGAAATCCAATTCATTCAAAGCCCACGCAAAGAATCTTAAAACACATTTGTAACAAACTTAACAAAACAGGTTTGCATCACCGCTACCAAGAAAGGAAAATAGTATAATAAGGGAAGAGACATACGTTGTAGTTATTATAATGTAGAGAATCAGAGATCTTAAACTGACAAATGGTTGTCGATTAATTTAATAGTTGACAACTAATCCCTTCATCTTTGCAGCTCTATACGTTATATAAGTTATTAAGGAAGGAAAGAAAGAAGAAAGGAAGAATGTAGGGAAGGAAAAGAAGGGAAGGCGAATAGCATGAAAGAAAAAGGAAGCAAGGAATAGTAGAAAGTAAAGGAAGAATCAATAAGGATGGAAAAAGGGAAGGAAGGAAGGAGATGGAAGAAAGGATGCAGTAGGGAAGGAAAAGAAAAAAAGGGAAGGCGAGTAGGATGAAAGAAAGGAGGCAAGGATGGAAAGAAAAGGGAAGGAAGGAAAGAAGACAGAAGAAAGGACATATACGCAGAGAAGGAAGGAAGGATGCAAGGAAGTAGGATTCAGTTTCCTGTCACAGAGGAGAGAAGAAACTAGAACATCTTCACATTGAACACGCGGACATCAGAGTTTTTTCAGAAAAAAAAAAAAAAACTCAATAATCGATTATGAAAATAGTTGGAGATTAATTTATTAGTTGTTTTTATAATGTATTATCTTTGCAGCTCTACAATATAACTACACCTTATGTCTCTTCCCTAGTTAGAATAGTTCCTTTCTTGGTAGCTGTGATGCAAAAATGTTTGTCAAGTTTGTTACAAATTAATGGGTTTAGATTCTTTGTGTGTGGACTCATATATATATATATGTGTGTGTGTGTGTGTGTGTGTGTGTGATTATGGCCTTTTTATTCCAGCAGCTTTGCTCTCTTTGCGATGATTTTGCCACCTCACTAACGTGAACACACACACTGCTCTCTGTAATAAGAATAGCTCTACTGTATTTCAGCTCTTTTTAAAAAACACTGGCAGGGTTCAAAGCTCAGACGAGGAGCGACAGGGAAGGGTGTGAATGGTTCCTTTGTTTTAATTTAGGGATGGTTTTATTTCCACAGAGTGAAGGGATCAATGCTCAATGCTAGAATATAAATGCATTTATTTATTTTTTTAAAACACCATGGGTTTAGGCTGGATCACATTTGAAAGCTATCACAAATTAAATAGACCTTGTCTTTTTTTTTTTTAGATATACAATTCCCTTTCCCGGCTTTATATTAAATTAGCCAATGGCCCGTCCATTTCTTGAGTATCTGCCTATTAAGAAAAACTACTCTCTCTCTCTCTCTCTCTACACTTTACTGTCATGACTGGCTCCAGTATTCCTTCTATCAAAAAGGAAATATTATTTTTTGGGCCAAGGCTCCAACTTAAGTTCCTTGTCCTGTGTCCCAAGTTTGTAACGTACGATATATTACACGTTGTTAGTGCGGCAGGCTTGCAACCCTTCATTTCATAAAATACTTCTCTGTACCTAACTGCTGATTAAATTAGAGTTGTTCCGATACTATCAGAAACGTCTCCCATAGTCCCTAAAATGCTCGTATTGGCGAGTATGCGACTCTACGCATCGACCCAATATTATGTATTTAGCCCCCCAAAAACCTCCTTAAAAAGTAGTTTATGTTCTTGTTTCCGTTATGACTGACTTTCAAACTAGATCATTAAATAAAGTTCTATGGCATTTATTCTCTGTATGTATTTGAGGCGTGGTTTACGTCCTAGGCTGTGTACTCCAGGGTTGGGTAACGATTAGGCCTGGGCGATATGGAGAAAATCAAATATCACGATATTTTTGACCAAATACCTCGATATGGATACCGCAACGATATTGTAGTGTCACAAAAGAGATTTTTGATAAATAATCATCAATAATGTGGATAGAATGACTAAGTGGCAAATACTAACAGTCTGGTAAGTTCAGAAAATGACATCACTTTACTGTAATGCAGCCTTTAAAAAAAAGACAACACTTATGTCATATTAAGATATTATGATATCCAAAATCTAAGATGATATCTATGCTCATATCACGATATCGATTTATTGTCCAGCTCCAGTAATGGTACCGAAACCTGGTGCTGATACGGCACCGGTGCCTAAACGACCGGTATCTACCGGACCAAATAGCAACTTGGATTTTAAACGTCTATGCTGCTCTCTGATGCTCCGAAATGGACGTTAACCCTCCTGTTGTCCTCAGGTCTAAATCTTTCTATAATCAGAAAATTGTGTTTCTTCCAACCAAAGTATCAAAACAAATAAAAAATAACGTGGATGGTTCCATACGACACTCTTCACAAGTAAAATAAATGATCAGTTCACTACTTTCATTGAATTTGGGTAGTTTATTCAATTATATAGCATTTATAGCATGCAGAGTTTGTCATTTCTGATACAATTCATTCTACAGTAGAACTTGGAATTGTTACAGCTTTAGGTAATATTACTTTTTTATTTTTAAAAAAGGAGTAAAAAGTTAGTATTACACTTCCTGAGTAACTTTAACCCAACGTTGGTGACACAGAAGACAAACAGCAGGGAACCACGTGATACAAACAGGTGAACAGATCCAGTAAAAAGCCAGCTTATCACTTTAAAACTGCCTCTAGTGCTTTGGCAGTTAAACCTTTTATAGAGAGGTTATAACCAAATACAACAACACAGTAAATTGAGTATCTCCTCCCCCCCAGTTTCAACTGTGACATTTTTTGCTTATCCCTTATTTTCTCTGTTGATTACGCAATCGACAATCTGGGCTCCTCCCTTCCAGCACAGGGGCTGGCGTCGTTTGGCCTCAAATTACATCATAAATCACTGAACACGTGTACTGGGATAATGTGTCAGCACAAGTTGTTTTCACTCAGAGCAAACACCGAAATGTTTACAAGCTAGTATAGCTTATCCCCGTTGTGTAAAGGCTGGTCATGGCAGGCCTTTCGTCGCTTCGACCTAGCTCATGGGACAGTGACCCAGATGGGCCTTTCTTTTCTTTTTTTTAACATTAGCAGCCAAAGAGATCCCACACATACAACATGTCAAAAGATACAGGCTGTGTAGCGTTTAGCGTACATTTAATAAGATGTTTACATGTTATTTTCCCCCTCTTGATTAAAATTTCGACAAAGACATTCTCTAAACTTAACGCTCAGACGATTTTGTCCCATGTTGCGACCTATGTGAGCCGCAACACCAGAGTTTTAAACAGCTGCGAAACTCTTGTAAGGACAATAACACAACATACACACAAGACTGTCAACAGAGAAAGTGAGCAAGCTAGCTAGCTAGCTAGCTAGGTGGCTAGCAGGCCGGCTAACTACCTAGCTAGCCAGCTAGCTAGACAAAAACACCGTCTTGGTTGGTGGTTTCTTACCAAATGTCCTCCTTTGTTTGAAGGGTCTGTCGGAAGGCATCTCTGTCAGAGTTATTACACAGTTACAACCTAATGAATGTGCAGTATAACTGCGTAACAACGCGACTCGGTGACAAAGAAACTGGAAGGGTTTTTGTCTGTTTGAATGTCTTCGGCCGCCTCTGGTTTTTCAGTCTGAAGCCAAAACAGCTCCGCGGACAAACAAAGCAAGTAAACCGAGGCGCTGACGTCATCCGCTGGATTTAAAGGGGACGTTCACCTTTTGACTTCTCCGTATCCCACTTCCATTAACCCTCCCATAGACAGTCGCTATAGAAGAAGAACCATCCGTACCTGTTGTTGTTGTCCCCGGCTCAAGTGTGACCCCTTTTTTAAAAACAAGTTTCCATTTCAGAAATTTGGGGGTTCTTTCAACCAAATTGTCAAAGAAAATAACGTGGATGGTTCCATACAACCATTACTCTTCACAAGTAAAATAAATGATCGGTTCACTACTTTTATTGAATTTTATCGTATTTGAAGAAAAAAACAAATGACAAAAGGACGTTGAAGAAAAGTGGCAAAAATGTTGGAAAAAAGCTTCAAAAACACAAAAAGAATGAACAAAAATATCAAAAAAATATAACACTGGAAAAAAATCTACAAAAACATTACAAAAAAATGCTGGAAAAAATCGCCAAAAACATAAAAAAATGGCTTTTTTCATTCTATGGGAATTGGTTACATAATAGAAACATCTGTTTCTTGGCTTTTGTAGTACTTGCTTTTTTATGTTCTTACTATGTTGTTATGCATCATAATACCAAGACAAATTCCTTGTATGTAAAAACCAACATGGCAAATAACCTTTGAAACTGATGCTTAAGAAAAAAACTCTTCTCTACCAAAGTTGACACAAAATGTTCACATCTAAATGCAACTTTTTGTCCCTGTTCCAAGCTGTTTTTGTTGTTGAAAAGCTTATAATAACCCTAAAAAACATTAACATTACTTTACTACCTCTGTACCTCATGACTTTCTCTCAATTTATGGGAAATAGTTATACAGTAGATATATTTACATATTGTTATTGCCAATTTATGCCAATATGTTTGTTATGCATCAAGCTACCAAAGGCAAATTCATTGTATATGTAAACCTACTTGGCAATAAACCTGAAACCTGAAAATTACTCAGTTCTCTAGCAAAATTAACACACAAGTTGCACATTTAAATGCACCTTTTTTTTTTATTCATGCTGTTTTTGTTGTAAATCTCATACACTCATAATAACCCTAAGGAAATATACATAAGATAAGATAAACAAAAGACAACAGGACTGCCTAGAAATTCTGAAAGACGTTTCCCCTGTCATCCAAGAGGCTTTTCAAGACTTTCTAGTGAGTCCAGTTGACTTTTTGCTAATCACAGATCTACCATTTCTTGGAAGAGGAGAGATAGACTTCTCCGCAGTCTGTCTGCTACCCCCCCCCCCCACCCCTCACTCCCCCCACCCCACCCCCCTCACTCCCCCCACTCCACCACTTCCACACTGTTTACTGTCTATATTAGCCCATATGCACACAACCCCTCCCTCCCTCCTTCCCCCAGCCCGGACTGAGGTCTAACTTAATACTTGAACTGTAACCTTATTACTTCCTTGCACTATTGGACTTATTTGGACTACCACTCTCATAGAGCACCGTACAGTGCATCCCTTAGTACATTGATGTGGATTTTTTTTTATTTTTCTATTTATTATCTTTTCTTTTCTTGTCCATATTATTCATGTGGATGTTATTTTATCATCCTGTTTATGATGTATGTTGTGTGTGATGTCTTAACAGATGAACCTTAACAGACACATTACTTGTGTTGTTGTCCCGTCGACCGTGCAACTTTGTGCAAAGTTTTTGCATATGAGAGAGGGTGTGTGTGTGCTTGCGTGTGTGTGTGTGTCTCTTTGTGAGTGTTTGTGTCTCTCTCTCACTCTGAGTGTGTGTCAAAGCCCAAAAAAACTAAATGTGAACAGGTGAAGCAAACACATATATCACTTCCGCTCAAACCGCGATGAACACGCCCACCAACCTACAATATAAGTACACAATATAATAATCAATAAATAATATAAATGAGACCATAAACAAGAAACAATATGTGGCTCCTACATATGTGAAAGGGGTTGACGGTACTTTTGTACCACATTCACAGCAATACTTGTAAACTGTCTTGTAAAAAATATTTTAAATCTAAATCTTGAATCCATTGTGTGCTTTGTGAATAATATGCAAATTCACACTGCAGGTCAGTAGGACTGCCACCTCTTAGGCGATTAGTCGACTAATCGGTCGTTTTGGTCTTAGTCGACTAAGATTTCTTTAGTCAATTAGTCATTTTTTATGCTTATTCATGCTTAATTACTTATTTCCAAGAAACTTCTGAGCACATTTATGGTAAACACAAGATTTAAAGTGGTGCTTTTGCAGGATTAATTGTGGAGAAACTCAGTTTTACAGATGGTTAATTAACTACATTTATATTGTGCTTTTCTAGTCTTAACCACCTCTCAAAGCGCACAGCTCTGTCGATTAAATCAACTAATCGATTAGTCAACAAAATCCTATAAGTGTTAGTCGACTAAGAATTTCTTTAGTCGAGGACAGCCCTACAGGTCAGCAGTAAGTACCAAAATAAAAGCCTGACAAATGATGTCCAGCGCTGGAAAAAGCGCCAGCGACATGTCACTATTTTCTGACATGTCACTATTTTCTGACATTTTATATACCAATTGAATAATTAAATCAACGGCTTGTTAACGTCTCCCCAAAACTTAAAACTAACACAGTAGTAAGTACGTGACGACACAAGACAATTTTTACTTTTTTTTTTATTTCGTAATTTGTTCAAAATAACCATCAGGAAGGTGACGTGGCGGAGCAGAGAAGAGTTGGTAGTGTAGTTCGCTTCTATCTGTACTTCAACGTCTTTCGCCAACAAAACAATAAATAACAATCCTAAGTTTTTCCATTAAGGTAGAACTGAAAAACATCCTCAAACTTACAGATGTGGTCTGTGGCCTCTCTGTCTGTCTGTCTCTCTCGTACACTTTGCAGACATGTATGCACTGATCCAGTTTTTCTACTTCTGCCAGATGTATTTTAGCAGGTGAAGACTTCTCACCATGTGCTAAAACACCTCGGAGATAAACACAGTGACATAACACACACTACGCACAGAGAGGAGGTCGGACTGGAATGCTAAAACGTAGGAAAAAAGAAATTAGCCAGCAGAGTGGTCGGCTGTCTTATGGTTGTCGTTGAAGCAGGGGGGGCTTTCGTTACTCACTGGTGCAGCGAGTGCATTACATTAAAAAAGCTTCAGGTAAACGGGCTCTTTTGATTTCAGCCAGACAAAGAGGAAATGTTTGGCTGTTTTAAAATATATGAAGACAGACAAAGAGAGTGATGAGTCGGGGGCGCCTGCTTCTTGTTCAGTCCGAGGGGTTCTGAATGACGATCAAGAAATAGTCCTTATCTGTGAAGAAAAAGGCAAATTAGTCGACTTTAGTAAACTAAGAAACAGTTTAGGATCTTAACTGCAAACAGGGCTGTCTATTATTTAAACGTGTGTGTGTGTGCGTTTGCGCGCCTGTGTGTGCGTGTCTGTGCGCGTGTGTGTACCTGTGTGTCTGTGCGTGTGTGTGTGTCTGTGGCTCTCTCTCTATGTGTGCGCGTTTGTGTGTGTGTGTCTGTGCGTGCGTGTGTGTGCCTGTGTGTGTGTGTGTATATTCTACAATAACTGATGCTGACACCAAAAACAGTGTTTCAATAGGTCACATTAAGGCAGTGGTTCTCAAGCTTTTTCCAATAATCTACCCCCTTTGAACAGTGTTTTTAAGCCATGTACCCTCTGACCAGCACGAGTAATTTTTGGTAGAAAAAAAAGTCTCTATAAAGAGGAAGAATACAGCGATGTCAGCGATAGATTTACTAAACAACAGCCTCGGACCTGAAAAACATTTAAATGCTGATGGAAAAAGGAGACAAAAACTTGGAAAAAGACAGTAGAAAGAAGGAAGTAAGGCAAGAATAGGTCGAAAATAGTAATAAAAACTTCAAAAAAGCAATAAAAACGTTGAGAAAAAAACAATAGCAAGAAGGAAGGCAACATTGGGGCGACAAAAGTGACAAAGAAAATTCCAAAAAGCGACAAACTTGGAGAAAAAAAAAAAAGAGAGTAGAAGTAACTACAGCCTTGTAACTGAATAATGTTTGGCTAAAAATGTCACGTACCACCTGCAGTCCTCCAAAGTACCCCTAGGGGGACACGGAGCCCCATTTGAGAACCACTGCATTAAGGGATATACAGCAACTTTTTTCTTGTTTTACCTACAAAACACTTATTTAATAAAAAGCCTAACTTTTTAAATGCATCAGTGTGATTTTGAACACAAAACATGTGCCTAAAACAGAACACACTCTTTAATTAAATCAGGAAATATCTCATCAAAGACTGAGCAGAAAATCTGAACATACGCTCAAAACTAACTTACAAACTCTGTAAACTCTTTGTTTACACACTTGTTTATCCCCCAAAGACAGATGGGACTGATATTTGTGGCTTTCTAAGAAAACGTGGGCCCTGAATATGTTGCAGAAACATTTTATTTCTAATTGTGTGATGGCTGTGGTGTAGGGGGGTACGTTTTGGTACATTGGGACAGTTAGTTCCCCCGGGCTCTCACCTGGAGCGATCATGATCTCATTCTTCTTGGAGCGGATCCGGAGGAAGGTGAGGTCGTTCTGGGGGTCGATGTCTCGCACGGTGCTCCGGGCCTTCATCACCAGCTGGTGGATCAGTCCCGCGTACTGCACCGTGCTGGCGTTGTCCAGGGTCGTCTTGATGGGGATTCCTGAGGGAGGGGCACGTATGTGAAGAAGTTAGATGTACCCAGGAGAAGTTAACCCTAGTCTACATCCACCACGGTCCACTTCTGGGACTGATCCGGTGGCGCCACAAATTCCTCCAGGTGTCCCTCATTTTGGCCGGATGGTCGTTACCTTCCTCTTTCTTTCTTTGTGTGTGTGTGTGTGTGTGTGAGTATCTCTGTGTGTGTGTGTGAGTGATAGTGTGTGTGCGTGCGTGTGTGTGTGTGTCTGTGTGAGTGAGTGTGCGTGTCTGTGTGCGTGTCTGTCTGTGTGTTTGTGTGTATGTCTGTCTGTGTGTGTGTTTGTGTGTGTGTCTGTGTGTGAGTGATAGTGTGTGTGTGTGTGTGTGAGTGATAGTGTGTGTCTGTGTGTGTGAGTGAGTGAGTGTGTGTGTGTGTCTGTTTTTGTGTGTGTGTGTGTGTGTGTGTGTGAGTGAGTGAGTGAGTGTGTCTGTGTGTCTGTATCTGTGTGTATGATTGTGTGTTTGTATGAGTGTGTGTGTCTGTATGTGTGTGATTGTGTGTTTGTGTGTGTGTGTGTGTGTGTGCTTAGCGCCGCCCATGACGATTGTGATTGGTTTAAAGAAATGCCAATAAACCAGAGCGCATTTCTCTCCCATCCCAGAATGCTGTGTGAACTAGCAAGACCTTCCTCCACAGCGCGGCAGAGGAAGGTCTGACAAAGCGAGACTAAGTAAACTGTTTCTTGAAGTGTCTTTATTTATCTGTATCTGAATTAAGGTAAACTTAGGAAGAAGTACAACTCGGTTGATGTAACGTTACTACTATAGAACTATAATCTATCCTGAGTCTAACTTCATTCTGCATTTTCCTTCTCTTTCTCTAAAGCACTAATCCTAATCCCTGCTACTGACCCAGAACCTGACAGGCCAGATGGTGGCTCGTCATATCGCGGGAATCCAGACCTATATATACATTACAGGCCAAAAGTTTGGACACACCTTCTCAATCAATGCTTTTCCTTTTATTTTCATGACTATTTACATTGTGGATTCTCACTGAAGGCATCAAAACTATGAATGAACACATATGGAATTATGTACTTAACAAAAAAGTGTGAAATAACTGAAAACATGTCTTATATTTTAGATTCTTCAAAGTAGCCACCCTTTGCTTTTTTTCCACTAATGAACCCTGACAAAGCACACCTGTGAAGGTAAAACCATTTCAGGTGACTACCTCATGAAGCTCATTGAGAGAACACCAAGGGTTTGCAGAGTTATCAAAAAAAGCAAAGGGTGGCTACTTTGAAGAATCTAAAATATAAGACATGTTTTCAGTTATTTCACACTTTTTTGTTAAGTACATAATTACATATGTGTTCATTCATAGTTTTGATGCCTTCAGTGAGAATCTACGATGCAAATAGTCATGAAAATAAAGGAAACGCATTGAATGAGAAGGTGTTTACTTTTGGCCTGTACTGTGTGTGTGTATACATACATACATACATACATATATATATATATATATATATATATATATATATTATATATATATATACACACACATATATATATATACACACACATATACATATATATATATATATATATATAAATATATACATACACACATATATATATACACATATATACACATATATACACACACACACACATATATATATATATATATATATATATATATATATATATATATATATATATATATATATATATATATATATATATATATATATATATATACAGTGGGGGAAATAAGTATTTGACCCCTTGCTGATTTTGCAGGTTTGCCCACTTACAAAGAATGCAAAAATCTACAATTGTAATCATATGTACATTCTAACAGTGAAAGACAGAATCCCAAAGAAAATTCCAGAAAATCACATCATATGAATTTATTAAAATTGATAACCATCTGATGAGGAAAAACAAGTATTTGAGCCCCTGGACAAACAGCAAGTATTCTGGCTCCTACAAGCCAGTTAGTCTTTCTTTAAGACACAGCCCCAATCCGAACCAATTATCTACATCAAATACACCTGCCTCACCTCGTTACCTGTATAAAAGACACCTGTCAACACCCAAACAACCAGCATCCAACATCACCACCATGGGCAAGACCAAAAGAGCTTTCTACGGACATCAGGGACAAGATTGTTGATCTGCACAAGGCTGGGATGGGCTACAAGAGAATCGGAAAGCAACTTGGAGAGAAAAGATCAACTGTCGGTGCAGTTATCAGGAAATGGAAGAAGCACCACACCACCGCCAACCTCCCTCGGTCTGGGCCTCCACACAAGATCTTGCCTCGTGGGGTGTCCCTGATCATGCGAACGGTGAGGAATCATCCCAAAACCACAAGGGGGGGAACTGATGAATCAACTGAAGGCAGCTGGGACCACAGTTACAAAAGAAACGGGTAACACACTACGCCGTCATGGGTTGAAATCCTGCAGCGCACGCAAAGGTCCCCCTGCTCAAGAAGAAACATGTACAGGCCCGCATGAAGTTCGCCATTCACCACCTGGACGACTCAGAAGAGGCCTGGAAGAAGGTGATGTGGTCAGATGAGACCAAAATAGAACTTTTTGGCCTCAACTCAACTCGTCGTGTTTGGAGGGCAAAGAACACTGAGTACAACCCAAAGAACACCATCCCCACCGTCAAGCATGGTGGTGGCAACATCATGCTTTGGGGGTGCTTTTCAGCCAAGGGGACGGGACAACTCCATCGTATTGAGGGGAGGATGGACGGGGCCATGTATCATGGAATTCTGGACCGACATCTCCTTCCCTCAGTGAGAGAGCTGAAGATGGGTCGAGGATGGGTGTTTCAGCACGACAACGACCCTAAGCACACCGCCAAAGCAACAAAAGAGTGGCTGAAGAAGAAGCACATCAAGGTTCTGGAGTGGCCTAGCCAGTCTCCAGACCTGAATCCGATTGAAAATCTTTGGAGGGAGCTTAAAATTTGAGTTGCCAGGCGACAACCTCGGAACCTGAATGATTTGGAGGCTGTCTGCAGGGAGGAGTGGGCCAACATCCCTGCCGAAATGTGCACAAACCTTGTCACCAACTATAAAAACCGTTTGACATCTATGCTGGCCAATAATGGCTTTTCTACAAAATATTAACATGCTGTTTGCCCAGGGGGTCAAATACTTGTTTTTCCTCATCAGATGGTTATCAATTTTAATAAATTCATATGATGTGATTTTCTGGAATTTTCTTTGTGATTCTGTCTTTCACTGTTAGAATGTACATATGATTAAAATTGTAGATTTTTGCATTCTTTGTAAGTGGGCAAACCTGCAAAATCAGCAAGGGGTCAAATACTTATTTCCCCCACTGTATATATATATATATATATATATATATATATATATATATATATATATATATATATACACACACACACACACTGTACTGTATGTATTACCCACTGCAATACAGTAGACTACACCACTGCTTCAAGATAACAACAAATCAGGTAAACTCAGGTTACCTTATAATAAGATAGCTGCAGTGGTGTGTGTGTGTGTGTGTGTTGTAAATGAGTGGTACATCAGTCCACGGGTGTGTAAATAAACCTAAATAAGGTGGTTTTCTTTGAACGTTACCTTCTGTATTGACGATGATGATCCCCTGCACTCCGTTCTGACTCTGGATTCTCTTCAGAGTTTCCTCTACTTCAGCCTGGGAAGAAGGAAACGGAGACACGAGTTAATACTAGTGATGTTACCCGTGAACCCCCTGCTTCGAGGCATGTATCGAAGAAACGAACCAATTTGGAATGGAGCTCTGTATCGGAGCTCCATTCGTTTGGAGATAATCACGTGACCAGTGACGTCCGAAGCTTCGTTTCACACACACACACACACACACACACACACACACACACACACCCACGTGACTGCTTCAAGTTGAATTCAAAGCTTTAAAAATAGTGCGACACAGTATTTTTGGGTTGTTGCAGTAGGAGAGTCAGGAGAGTTAGTGAATATAGAGAGAATATTATAGCGATTATTATAGCGAGTACAGAGTTAATAGAAAGTTTATAGCGAGTACAGAGTTTATTGCAGGTATGAAACGAAATAGGCTCAGCCCTGGAACAGTGGAAAACATTTTTGTTTCTGAATAAAAATGACATTTGATGTCTATTCCCACAAACACTTGTCACCAAGCACAATACTATCCCCCTGACCTGTCTACGAGCACTGTTATTGTCCATAAGCACCATCACTGTCCCAAAGTATGTCCTTGCCAATGTCAAAGCACTGCCCCAATCAATTGACTCAAACAATTTCTATAACCACCACACTGGCAGTAGACTACATGTCACACTGTTAGATTGCTCATATAGCGTATGCCTTCTGCACTGCCTATCTCACCTATTTGGCTGAGGAGACAATGTTGCTCCAGGCTACGTAAGCTACTCAATATAATCACAGAAACGTGTGTACAATGTGTTCTACATTAATTTCCCTCCAAAACTGACGCATTTGTTTACAAACACAAGAAACGTTCACAGCCAAAATCCTAACTTTGTAGTTTTATTTTGTAGAGAAGGCAATGACATTTTCATTGATGCAAGGTCACAAATAGTCTTAGTTATTTATGTCATTGTTTATTTATCCATGAATTCCTAAACAAAATGTACTCATCTTCGACTCAAAGACATTCATGCCGGATATCTGTGAAACTGTTATATTTTTGTCGTGATCTAATATTTTTATTCATAAAATTAACAAACAATACACTAGGACATAACAACGCGTCCCAGGAGCATCTGTGAAACAGTTTGTGACACAATGCTATTCTTCCTTTCACCACTAGATGTCCTCATAGAGTACTGAGAGTATTGGACCTTTTTTCGATACAATTCACTAGTTCAGAAAGCTTCAGTTCGCCATCACTAGTTAATCAATCATTTATGAAAACGGGTATCTTAAATTAAGCTATCTGATTGGTCTCTAGCAGTTATAGAATAACCACATTATAAAACAACGGCCATGATTCGAATTCCTTTGCACAATTAGTATCACTCCGCGTCTGAGGAAAAAACAACGTTAGCCGGTAGACAAACAAGCCGTTATTGGTGCTCTACAGCTTATTAAAGTGATAGGAAACCATTCAAGTAATCCCAAAATGCTACTAAAACAGCAGCTTTACCAGAAAACACCAAACTAGCTGCTGTCAATCCCGTGAAAACACTCAGCAGAAAGCTAACTAACGTTAACTAGACCGAGCTAACTGACAACGCCCGACTAGCATGGTTAGCATTTTATTTAAAACCCCTTCATACATTATAAATTCACAGCAGTCCCAACACAATTATGAACATGTTTATGAAATACACGTAGCTAGAGGCAGACGTCGCATCCTACCATTTTAAAGGTGTGTGGAGAGACCTGTGTCAGAAATTAGTCCCCGAGCTCAGCAGAATAACAGCTAACAAAAGCTAACAGAACCGCTCTGTTGCTGGGAGAAGACAACTGACGTAAACTTCCGGGTCAACTGCTGCAGTGATGCGTTCGGGGCCCAGGCAAAAAGTGGAAGACATAACTGTCGTATTCTGTGGTGTTCTGGAAAAAAAGTTGAAAACTATTTAAATATTCAACAGAACCATGAAATTAAATTGGAAGCAATATATGTTATTTTTAATTACGATAACAAAAACAAAACAATACACAGAATTGTCAACTTCTTAATTCTACAAGGGAAATTTCATATCCATAAAGCAAAATTTATAAATCTCGACCAGCTTTTACTCACTTCAGAATTGAATTCCGGAACTTTTTTGAGTGTATCCAAATTATTAATAATAAGAAAACTATGTATATAGCTGATCTACTGCAAGATTTTTGATTCCTTTTCATATTGCCATTATATTGTTTTCTATGTATGTATGTATTTATTTTTTCTCATTATGTATTAAATACCCATTTCAATTTTATATATACATATCTTTCATTTTTTTATTTTACTGCTTTTACTTTATCGAAGATTTGTGCTGTTCCCTGGATGGAAATGTTTATCTCTGTATATGATGCCGTATTGTTCAGAAAATGTATAACTTGTTTGTAAAGTTTTCCAAAAAAAAACAACAACAAAAAAAAGGCATGACTGTCGTACCACAATAGGCAAACGACGAGGATCTAACTCTGCAGTGCCAACTTGTTGTGAGGCAGAAGTGCTAACCACTGAGCCACCGTGCAACAATATAAGGCTAGCAAGCAGTAGACAGTTGACGGGAAGTTTTTTTTCACCGTTGGCTAATGTTACTGCCAACAGTAACCTGCGTTCAGGTCAGATATAAAGTTGCAACAAACTAGCTAACGTCTCACTGTCTGTTTGTTGAGGGACGTTACAATGTATATATTTTTAAACGTAATACGTTAACATTATGCAGAAAATTCTTGTGGCAAACTACAAGATAATCATAACCCTTTTGTGTTTATCCCAACGATTCCCCACATATAAACAGGATGTCAACACCAGCAACCAATCAGGCCTCTGGAAAGTTAAGTGTATTTGTTTTCTCTCAAGCCCAATATGTCCAAGGTCCAGAAACGTATAGATTGTATGAACTCCTAGAATTTTGGTGATTGTCATATGCAATGTTTTTGTGATTAAATGTTTATATTCATTACTTTTAAACAACATACAAAACATACAACTTGCACCATGAACGCCCCCCCCCCCTTTGTCATCACCATCCACCCAGATAAAAACCAAGACAAAATTATACAGTAACTAAAATATTCAAGACCATTCAACAAAATGGTAACAAAATACACAATAAATCATAAACATATGTCTCAATGACAACACCATAAGCCCATCATACACGTCTCTCCCCAGCACAAAGCTTCTTAGGAGCCCTCCAGAAAGCTCCGGTACTTTCCCATTTTCTAGTAGAGACATCCAATCTGACAAATCGTTTATATGACATCTTTTCAAATGCTGCCACCCTAACCATCTCACAAGCCCACTCCTGGATTGAAGGCGGCACCCCCTTCATTCTTCCATCCTCTGTCTAGCTATCATTAAAGTAGTCTGGACCCAGCTTATACAGTATCTCAACGGATAAAAATTAAAAAGGGGGATTGTTGAACACCAAAGATACTCAGATGCAGGCAAGACAAAAAATAAATTTCATTAAATTCACTCCAAAATGTGTTACTTATTGTTAGTTCACCTAGTGGACACTAGTCAGGAGCTGACCCCACCCATACCACATTTGTTAAAGGTCCCGTGGACCAATATTTTATTATTGTAATGTATATGTAATGTTAATTGTTTTATAACTTTTTCTCTCAAGTCACAGCAGACAAGGAATGCTAAAATAAAATACACAGACATGATACATGGTCCGTTATTGTTAAAGAGAATATCAATAAATCAGCCTCAATGATTAACAACGTTTTGGTCTGTGACCTGGATACCTGAAGCTTGCAGGTCACAAACATTAAAGGAGAATTCCGGCCAATTTTTACGTTAATCTTGATCGCTATAGCTACGCGAGTCTTTTCGATAGAAAAAACCCCGACCCGAATCAGCGCAGGTAACACGGAGAAGCTGCAGCTACGTACTACAAGCGTCCCCTGAGCTAAAACGGCAGTGCTCGGGGCAAGTTTTAGAGTGCCTTTGTGCCTCTTAACAGACACAAAATGCAATTAATATGTCTGTGCCACAAGAACAGGGCCCTTACGTGTCAACAAGATGCGTTTTCAACTCAGACATTGTTTAAATTCACCTACCCTGGTCCCTGTCTCGATCCTGCCAGTAGCTAGCTTGCCCTGCTAGCTGATAGCCGTTAGCTGCTAGCTGCCGTTTGGTGAGTGTATTCCGACAGGCTTCTGTGATAATCATCCCAAAAACAATCCACGGAGCGGTGGTGGTGTGGCTATGTCCTCCAGAGGACAGGTCATGTCATGTCTTGAAGTGTATTCCCCCCTAAAAAAACAATAGTGTGGTAGTAGCTGTTAGCTGCTAGCTGCCCTCCGGTGAGTGTGTACAGCCAGATAGCTGTTAGCCGTTAGCTGCTAGCTGCCGTCCGGAGAGTGTATTCAGCCAGGCATCTGTGCTAATCATCCCAATAAAAATCCACGGAGCGCCCGGTGGGTTGGTGGATATTCTGCATAGGACAGATCATGCCTTTGCAGCAAAAGGTTTAGATTATTTCCCCCTCAAAATAGGTAATTGAGCACTGTAGTGGTTATGACCATATCAGTGACTATGTAACTACATGGAAACAGGATAAACAATGTCTGTGGCTTGCACAGTAATAGCGTTACTGAAGCCTAGCTGTTGCATCGCGCGGTCTCCTGGGAATTCAGTTGTAGCAGAAAAAGGTAAACAGTAATTTTCAGATTGGAGCGTAGTGTGTGTGAAGAGTGAAAAGCGGAGTTGTTTATAACAGAAGAAGCTTGGAGTATGAAGAATATAGCAGATATGCAACACACGGAAAAGCCTTTTGCGTTTGATGGTCATCCTTATTTATTCGAACCAGAGTATACAGACGAAGAACTAGCCTCAAGAGTTGGAAAGAACGAGACTGACAGACAGAGGGGAAACAGGCAGATGAACTTGCTGCTCCAAGCACAAGCTATAGGTAGCCTTCAGTAACTGGGGACATAGCCACCACCGGGCGCCCGTGGATTTTTATTGGGATGATTATCACAGATGCTTGGCTGAATACACTCACCGGACGGCAGCTAGCAGCTAACGGCTAACAGCTATCTGGCTGTACACACTCACCGGAGGGCAGCTAGCAGCTAACAGCTACTACAGCACTATTGTTTTTTTAGGGGGGAATACACTTCAAGACATGACATGACCTGTCCTCTGGAGGACATAGCCACACCACCACCGCTCCGTGGATTGTTTTTGGGATGATTATCACAGAAGCCTGTCGGAATACACTCACCAAACGGCAGCTAGCAGCTAACGGCTATCAGCTAGCAGGGCAAGCTAGCTACTGGCAGGATCGAGACAGGGACCAGGGTAGGTGAATTTAAACAATGTCTGAGTTGAAAACGCATCTTGTTGACACGTAAGGGCCCTGTTCATGTGGCACAGACATATTAATTGCATATTGTGTCTGTTAAGAGGCACAAAGGCACTCTAAAACTTGCCCCGAGCACTGCCGTTTTAGCTCAGGGGACGCTTGTAGTACGTAGCTGCAGCTTCTCCGTGTTACCTGCACTGATTTGGGTCGGGGTTTTTTCTATCGAAAGTACTCGCGTAGCTATAGCGATCAAGATTAACGTAAAAATTGGCCGGAATTCTCCTTTAAGACCAAACTTTACAGTGAAGTAGGAGACTTCTTGTGTTCACCACTTACACTTTTATAATGAACAACATTTACATATTCAGAGATTCATTAGTCTTCAACGAGAAAGAAGGAGCAGATGTAATTTAAAGGATTTTTAAACAGGAAACAGGACTAAAATATTTCAGATGCTAAACATTCAAAGCGAGTATTTTATGTCTTAAACATGTAACCTGCAGGTGTGTCAGGAGAGCATCATGACATCACTGTACAGCAAAACACATAACACAGATCAAATATCCATGTAGATCACAAGATGGGAGTAAATAAGTTGTTGATGAAACTTCTATTGGAATATTAATAACACCCTTTAAGTCGATCTTTCCTTACACAATGAATTAATGAGAAACCCTTTCACTCAATCAGGTCACTTCACAAATCCGTAATAAATATCTTACAATTGTTTTCCTTAACATTATTTTTGTCCATTACTGTGTCATGTTCATTAGTGATATTTAAACCCAAATATCTAAACTAACCTGCTGCTGACGGCACAGTGAACGAACCATGTTGACGGATTAGAGAGTTGAGGTTGTTCTTAATATTTAAAAAATAACCCTTTAAACCTTTGATCGGTTCATAATTTGAGTAAACAATATCCATATAAGTCGTAATCATTTTTGAAACGCTACAGTCGGACCAATATTCAAAGTGTAATCCACAGTTTTTAATTTCATCATTTATCATAAAACAGACGTTTGGAACATATGACGTACCGGCAGCGAAACCAACTGTATATCTGAAAAAGTTAGAATTGATCTTGTAAGTCTTGTATTTCTCCAGCAAATGATCCAGGTCCTGCAAATACAAATTGATAGCAGCTTTGATAGCATTAACATGGTCTGATGCAGGTGTACCAGTCTGAATATCCAGTCGGGCGCCATGGATCAACATCTGGACGTGGAAGGCGGCTCCGTTGACCCAGATTTTGAACCCCCGGCTGCTCATCTGTCCGTCATGCTGCAGAGAGTTTCTGAGGATGGTGAGATGGTTGCTCAGCTGATGTTCCAGTCTCTTCATTTCCTCCCGTAATCGTTGGTCATTGTTCATGTACATGCGATGGCGTCTCAGATACTCTGACATTGTGTCTCGGACACTCGAAGCTTTCTCTTCCCCAAACACACGTCGTAACAAGCTGTATGTGTGATCACTTGTCTGAGTGTTGACCTTGATGGCGATCTCTATGATCAAGGAAATCACCAAAGCTCCAAGTCCAACAGCATTCGGGACTGAAGTCATCGGAGCCAAAACGGATCCCAGCCTGCCGACGTAACCTGGCACCGTGTTGACCATCTCATTAGAGAAAGCCTGCAGCATCGCGTTAGAGTCGGTACCAGCATATTTCAGCAGAGACTCATCTATGCCTACATCTGGTAGGAGGCATGGTTTCTGTAAAGCCTGGTTATAAAACCACAGAGACATACTGTCATACCTTGGTGAGTATGAGGGGGTTTGGCCCATGATTTTTCCTCTCGATCTGCAAGCGCTGACACGAAGTTCAAATGTACCCCGACCAGCAGACTGAACACCAGGTAATCACAATTTATTTAGATGAAAAAATCCAGACAGCTCCCTCCTCCTCCCTCCCTCCCTCAGGCTTGTTTGTCTGGCACCGCTGAATCACGTGATGGTACAACATCAAATCACAAGAGGGGGGAGGAGGAGCAAAGTGTGCCTGCTCTGCGCTGTGACAGGACTTGACCTCTTTACACAGACACAGACAGCCAGGTCACCTCTTTGATGAAACCACAGCAGTGCATACTGGAGAGAAACCGAAACTAAAGTATCCATCTCATTACACGGGTATTGATCAATATCAATACCAACGTTGGTATCGATATAATCAATATTTGGATCGATCTGCCCACCACTTCTCTGCAGGGTGTGGTTAAATTGTAGGCCTACTTTAGCGCAGCTTTTATAAACATCTTTGTCTTTCCATTTTATTTAGTACTGTATGCAATATTAGGGCTATGTATGGTTTTACATTAATCACTTTTTTTTTTTTTTAAAAAATGTAAGTTCTTAGGCTAAGGCCTGCTAAGGTTTAATTATTTAATCCGGAAAAAAAAATAGTTAGGCACATACCGTTTATTACTGTTTTCCAAGAAGGCGCCCACATGTAAACATGAATGGCACTGTCTTTATAATGTATATTTTTAATAAACTGTCTGTACACTTACAAAGTTCTCAATGCTTCGGTTTACATGTAGGGACCCTCATTATGCTACCGTGGAAATGTGGTGATATTTTGAGCATTGTTAGTGGTATAAAATAACCATTTACCATCTGCACCGAAAGGTTAAGTTAGAATGCTAACCACCGGTTTGCGCTTGCTTGTTTAAAGCTAGAGATGCATTAGATTAGCATGAAAACATATCCCAGAGAACGTTTGACTCGGTACACATATGTTATTAACCCCTAGGTTCATTTTGCGCCAGAATTGTCCTTTAAAACCTCTGAGACCGAGCTTTGTCATATACGATAACAAAATGCGCAGTTTATTGATGATGTAATAACATCGGTAAATGCTGACTCCTTACCGTCTTCTTCCTCTGAAAGCTAACAGCTGTGGCTTTCCGATGCTGTCCCGTGCCCGGGTAGATCGTAGCCAGTACAAAATATTTTCTATCCAGTCTGGAACTTCTTCTTCTTTTCGGGGACTTAGGTACAATAAATCCATACTCTTAGATCAAGTATTGATAGTCTTGTTGTCCATATTTTATCCATTATCGACCATCCATTAATGTTTACTGTTGTTAGCTTTGTTGCTAAAAACAAACAAACATATTACCATTCCCATGAGGCTCTAGTCCATAGATCTTTTTCACAGCACACATGTTGACATGTCATAGTAGGAAAAGCACAGGTGTATTCAAAACCGTTAATGATGGCTGCATTCCACTTAGGAGAGGCCCTGGTATTGTGCGTGCTGACTCACTGAAATATCTTACTGGGACACATGATGGAACTGAGCCATCGTTAAGGTTATCAATTTCAGCTGTGCTTTTCCTACTATGACAAGTCAAAATGTCTGCTGTGAAAAAGGCCCATTCCATTTACCTCGGAGCTGGGAATGACGTCACACTCAAGTTGAATGCGTTCTATTTACAAGTCTGATTTTCATTGTTTGCATTAGCTCTAGCCCGGTGAGCCATTGTTAGCAATACCAGTTGATAAAAACGCATTATGCTGTTTTTTGTGCATACAGTAACAACATGTCCACAGATAGAAGTTGAACAGGACTGTGTGAACGACCAGAGGTGTCAAGTAACGAAGTACAAATACTTCGTTACCTTACTTAAGTAGAAATTTTGGGTATCTATACGTTACTGGACGAATTATTTTACAGCAGACTTTTTACTTCTACTTCTTACATTTTCACACAATTATCTGTACTTTCTACTCCTTACATTTTAAAATAGCCTCGTTACTCCTATTTCAGTTTGACTTGTTTTCATTCCGACTTGTCATCGTTAAAAAAACACACACACAAAAAAAAAAAAACCTATCCAGATAAATCGCGCCATCCGGATAGAGTGAATTTGATTGTGGTTGGATGAGAAGTATAAACATACAGTATACCAGTCCAACACCCTATTGGTTTGTACGCGATCCATCGCACCTGCACATGACACAAATCACATCACACTCCAGCAAGGAAATAGCAGACATTTGTAGCCTAGTACGAAGATGTCCGTGGCAGAGACTCAAGAGAACTCGAGTGAAATGTCCCAACCAAGCACCAGTGAGGAGGTTGGTAGCCAGGAAGACCAGCCAACCCTTCTACATCCCTGGCCGTACCTGGAAGAATTTTTTGAAATGGTTGGATGCAAAAACAACTTGGAAATTCAAGGTCAGGGAGCGTTTCCGACTTTGACCTTCGAAAATCCGAGTTCCGAGTACAAATGGAATGCATTATAACCAGAGACGATTTAGAACCGAGACGCCCCAACTCGTGCTAGATTCCTGTCTCTGTGCCACGTGGGCTCTGCCACGGCCACGCCTCTTTAGTAGACTAGCGGAAGGTCCCAGTGTATTGATTCCAATGGGAGATGCTGTGTAAATATCTAACGTTAGCAAAAGATCATTTGAATACATTATTCAAATACAACTTTTCATCCATCCACACGATGTTCACTACACGTTCAAACGAGGCCACCCCCTTTAGGAGATAGGAAGTGAGGACCATTTTATACCACTAGTGATGCTTGAAATGCACTATCTTTAGTATAAAGGATCTTTGCTATAACCAACTCGGAGGTTTGATTACGTCTGTTTGAAGCGGGTCAATGCGTGTACCTTACTTCCCATCAAATACAGTCGGAAAACGCATAGGTGACTGACCCGAATGCTCTCTGGCTCACTGTAGACAGGAAATGCTTTGTTTATAAGTTTAAGGTTAATACAAAGTGAAAGCTGCAGGGACTGCAGCAACCACCAGCGGGGGCTGTATCCCTAAAGCCCCGCACGTCCAGCGCTGTTGGGTCTCATCACCACGCCCAAACAATCCTGCGTTCCCCATAGACGACAACAGTGTTCAAGCTTTAGTGCGTAACTTTTTGATATACTGTAAACGAATACATTCAAGCCGTTGCCAAATGAGTTGCTACAAAGCTAATTCAGTGTGCCAATGTGCTGCAATAGCAGCAATCGGTGGAATCCACCAGACCTAAACTTTTGGCTTTGTTCATACCAACTGTTTATAGAGACAATGAAAAGAAATATCTGAAAGGACGCAGACGGTTCCCTGATTGTTACCTTCTCTGTGTCGCATATATTTGACACCACAAACATAAAAACCACATCAATGCGTTTGCCAGATTTTTATCTCTCTGGTTATAATAATATTTTGCCGTTGGGACTCACAGTTTTTGAATTAAAGAACAAACTTCAGAGTTATAATCATCACTAAATGGACATTTCTCAAAAATTCTGAATAACCAAACAGAAACTCCTCCTCCTATCATGGAGACTCTTAACTGTAGGCTGTGTTGTCCTCTCTTTTCAGGACGTGTCAAACAGCAGATTTACTGTTAGCCAGTGTTATTCGGATGTGCACCAAGTAATAGGCACACTGTCAAAATTTCTTGTGGAATTTTCTAGTTAAGACTATCAGCTTCACACAGCTCTCTCTGTATTTCTCAGTATGTCTATGTTCAGAAGATTGTGGCGTCCGGTGACTTTCCCGCACAGAAACTTGAGTGAAGATAATGACCTCTTTGTTGAACACCAAAGATACTCAGCTCCAGGCAAGACAAAAAATAAATTTGATTAATTTAAATTCACTCCAAAATGTGTGTTACTTATTGTTAATTCACCTAGTGGACACTAGTCAGGGGCTGACCCCACCCATATCACATTTGTAAAAGGTCCTGTGGACCAATATTTTATTATTGTAATCTGTTAATTGTTATATAACTTTTTCTCTCAAGTCCCAGCAAACAAGTAATGCTAAAATAAAATACACTGACACGTGGAACAATAACATACATGATCCTTTATTGTTAAAAGAGAATACCAATAAATCACATTAAACAACATTCCACCACTGGTTAAGGGTATGGCTCTAATGAGCTTTTTTTGTACGTCTTGACATGCTACATGTAATTGTTGCAATTACATTATAGTAATGTATAATTTGTTTTCAACCAATGTCATAATTTAGAATTATAAAAATTGCATTTAGTATTATTTAGTGATTTTATTTGGTAAGAGTAAAGTGCTTTTATTTTGAAGTCTCCGCGCAAGGCCTCTTGGGACGCTCGTGAGTGACGGAGTCGGCAAGCTAACAGCAAGCGAAGCACAGACAATTTAATGCTCTGATAAAAGTTTTAAGGTTGTTTTAGCGGATGTCAGTGATCTAAGGAAACCTCTATTCCGAGGTATGTGGTTTTGTGTCTGTATTTTACTTTGGTGAACGTTATTTTACATGCTTTGCATGTCATTGTATGTTCATATTAAGCTAATGTGGTCTTTATTTTCTCCTTATACTGTGTGTTTAGTTTTCACGGTGGATTCGGAGAAGAAGCTTCAAATAAATCTGTAGCAAGAAAACCACTTGTGTCTGCCAGTGCTTCGAGGGAATTATACTACATATGTGTACCAAGTTTCGTGAGTCTACGATAAACGTACTGCAGGGGCTCCATTTTTTTATTTTGTAGGGGGCGCTAGCGAGCCATTTTTGTGCGCCTATTCCCAAAACCCTTAAAATACGTACATTTTCACCAGACTTGATGCGACCACCAATTTTGCTGAGATTTTCAGTATGTTAAGCCCCCTCAAAAAGGCGAAGAAAAAATTATAATTCCTTCATTTCCAATAGGGCCTTCGCTGCAGTTGGTGCTCAGGCCCTAACAACAACCTGGAAAAAGCATTTAAAAAATTACTTATCCAAGAACATCTGAGTCGACTAAATATTTCATATTTCACAGTGTTTTCTAAGGCTTTGTAATACCAGTGTAACCGTTCTGTTGCAGATGCTCTGCTGTGTCATGTAACTGAATATTTATACCACAAGATGGCAGCACTCTGTAGTCCACTGAAGGTATATCTCTGTTGTACTGACAGTGTAACATGCAGGCTGTCTGTAATAAACACCTGAAACTAACTGGATGCAGCACTGGAATCATGCTTCAAAATAAAATACATATTAAGTTGCTATATGCAAGTTGAATTATGGGTTATAAGGTTACTGGAATAATTTTTGCTTTTCCTTAAACATGTTCAAGGCATTTATTGGGGTCACCTGTAAATGGAGACACTTGACCACAGGCTGTTCCCATGAACCATTTGTACATATACAGTAGCTAAAGTAAAGCACCTTTAATTAGTATATATATATATTCCATTTATTTTTTGCTGTATGCACCATATTGACTGCTGCTGTATAAGAATGCTCAGAGCTTTAGTTTAATCCAAACCACCATCTTTTTACTAAACTTAACTCGTCATTTTGATGTCTAAACTTAACTGTCGGCGCCTCATGACACTTACATTTTGTGGTTGCACTGGCTTGCTTGTTTTTGTTGAAGGTGCTATATAAATAAAATGGACATTAACATCTGGTAACATGCAGTGGTCCTGTAAAGCACATTTCACTGTAAAACTACCATCTGGTCCCAGGGTATAGTAGTTTTTATTCTTTAACGTTTAACGTTTTTAGTAGCTTGACTTAGAGCTGATAACAGGTGACCTAATATCTGCAGCCTTTTTTAATTTTGCAACTTAGTCTGTGTGGGTTATGCAGACATTTTTTGTGGCTAGATGACTAGTACGAATGTAAAGGTAAGGTGTAAACTGCAGGACAATCCTAGTCCTTTTGGGAGTATCTGGAGGAGTCCCTCACATATAATCAGCATCAAGCAACGACCAATCAGGCCACCAGATAAAAAAAATTAAAAAGTGGGATTGTTGCGGACCAAAGAAACTCAGCTGCAGACAAGACAAACAAAAAAGCTTCTTATGTTGGATTCCTAATTTCAGATAATTTATGTGTAACACAGGTCCTATTTTAAGTTCAATTCTAATCATTTATATGGACTTATGTGGACTGTCTGACATGGCCTTGCAGTGTCTGGCAACACATTGAATATAATTGTTAATATAATGACGATAATGTTAATCAAGTTAGTATTAGTCATTTAAAGGCATATTGCCTTTCAACAATAAGTCAATACAAGTTGTATGAATGAGGCGGGATGAAGATACTTCTGCTGCAGACGATGAAGAGACTGGCAATAAACTCCAGAATACCAGAGACATCATGTCAGTCTTTTATAAATACTTATTTGTCATATAAAATATTTTTGTAACATGGATCCCTGTTGTGTTATTGTTAACCACAAAATGTGTTCTACTAATGCCAGATTAAATACACGTAGAAGACCAACATATATACATGCTCCTTTATTGTTAAAGAGAACAATAAATCAATAAATCAGCCCCAATGATTAACAACGTGTTGGTCTGTGACCTGAAACCTGAAGCCTGCAGCTCACAAACATTAAGACCAAACTTTACAGTGAAGTAGGAGACTTCTCGTGTTCACCACTTACACTTTTATAATGAACAACATTTACATATTCAGAGATTCAGACTTCTTCAATGAGGAAAAAGGAGCAGATGGAATTTAAAGGATTTTTAAACTGTACTCTTTGAAAAATAAATATCATTCAAAGCAGCAGAGTATTTGAGGTCTTAAACATGTAACCTGCAGGTGTGTCAGGAGAGCATCATGACATCACTGTGCAGCAAAACATAGAACAGATCAAATATCCATGTAGATCATAAGATGAGAGTTAATACGTTGTTGATGAAACTTCCATTGTAATATTAATAACACACTTTCAGTCAATCTTTAAACCCAAATATCTAAACTAACCTGTCAATCAGGTCACTTCACAAATCCATAATAACGTTCAAACAATTATCTTACAATTGTTTTCCTTAACATTATTTTTGTCCATTACTGTGTCATGTTCATTAGTGATATTTAAACCCAAATATCTAAACTAACCTGCTGCTGACGGCACAGTGATGAACCACGTTGATGGATTAGAGAGACGAGGATGTTCTTGATATTTAAAAAATAACTCTTTAAACCTTTGATCGGTTCATAATTTGAGACATGATTCACATAAGCCTTAATCACCCCAGAATATCCACAGTAGTTCCGATAACCTATTTCTACTATTATTCCACATTCTGTCTCGGAATTTTTGACAGTACAAATTTTTTGGAATGCGCATATTCATCGCGCACTCTCCGCCAGTGTTGTGCCTGAACGCGTTCATTGGACGATAGTTCATGAACTCGATCATATTTTGGGCGAACGTGAACTGAACGTACCGTATTACTGCCTGATGAACGTTACTGTGAACTCCTTCATTCTGGTGTCTGTGAACGCCACGCTCTCTCAGTTTAACTTCGTCCAATAGGGTGCCAGATTTCTATAGAGCCTTCCAGGCCAAAACCAGGGCTAAAACACACCGTAAACAGGCCTTCATATGTAGCGGAAAAAACACCCAATCTGGCAACACCAGCCACCAGTGTCTCACCGCCGCATGAGTCATCAAAACAAAAAGCAGCGTGGCGGCAACAGCAGCACATATACGTATGATCATTTAAACTTGTTTTATGACAAGGTCGGTGAGGATGGGAAAAATCTGACATTTCTGTGCAAACTTTCCCCGCCGACTTTCAAAAGGAAAGTCCGCACTTCAGTCACATATATGGGACTGATTTTTTTTCATATATGAAGATAAAATGACGCATAGTTGCTGTCTGTGGTTCTATATGGGCTGTGGAAATAATTTTGAAAAATAATAGCTTTCAGCAACATATGGAAAAAAATAACTGAACTAGGTCATTTTTGGAACTGTGAACTTATTAGAATATTTAATTCATACATTTTTTTAAGCATCAAAAACCAAACATTCTGCAGTGCTCTAATACTAAATAAATTGGATGCATAAAACTATACAGCATTGAGCACATGGCACTTCCTGAATGTGCAAAACATAACAGAATATGTAAACAGAAATGTTAGGCCTACATTAAATTGTAAACAGAAATAATCGATTATGAGCCGGCCGATTATCGATGCAGCATCGTCCATGTCCACGATTCGATGCATCGATTATTTGATTAATTTCAACATCTCGACTGGTTATGTAAGTCTTGTGTTTCTCCAGCAAGTTATCCAGGTCCTGCAAATACAAATTGATGGCAGCTTCGATAGGATTAACATGGTCTGATGCACGTTTACCAGTCCTAATATTCCGTCCAGCCAGGACATGGAAGGCGGCTCCGTTGACCCAGATTTTGAACCCTCGGCTGCTCATCTCATACAGCAGGGAGTTTCTGAGGATGGTGAGATGGTTGCTCAGCTCCTGTTCCAGTCTCCTTATTTCCTCCCGTAATCGTTGGTCATTGTTCTTGAAACTTTCATGACGTCTCAGATACTCTGACATTGTGTCTCAGACACTCAAAGCTTTCTCTTCCCCAAACACACGTCGTAACAAGCTGTATGTTTGATCACTTGTCTGAGTGCTGCTCTGGATGCTCTTGATGATGATCTCTATGATCATGGAAGTCACCAAAGCTCCAAGTCCAACAGCATTCAGGACTGATTTCAGTGCACCAAAAGCAGATCCCAGTTTCTCAATGTATTCTGGCACTTTGTCGACCAGTGCCTCTGACAGCGTCTACTTAGAGTAAGCCTGCAGCACCTCGTTAGAGTTGGAACCAGAATATTTCAGCAGAGACTCATCTATTCCTCTATCTGGTAGGAGGCATGGTTGATACTGTAAATCATTGTTATACAGTTGTGTCCAGAATAATAGCAGCGTGTTTAAAAAAGTGAATAATGCTCAAAATCCTTTGAATAGCTTTTAATTCCATAATATCAATGCATTGGGAACACTGCACATTCAATTCTAAATCAAAAATGACCAAAATTGATCAAGTTTGTGTTATAACTTTATAGAAATTAAAGAAAAAGGAATATTAGGCTGTTCAAAAAATAATAGCAGTATTTGCATTTTTCTTTACAAACTCAAACATTTACTGTATGAACTGAAAAATCTCTTAAGGGTTTGTTTTACTGCACTAATATTTAGTTGCATAACCATCATTTCTGAGAACTGCTTCACATCTGTGTTGCATGGAGTCGACCAACTTCTGGCACCTGTGAACAGGTATTCCAGCCCAGGACGATTGAACTACATTCCACAATTCCTCTGCATTACTGGGTTTTGCCTCAGAAACAGCATTTTTGATGTCACCCCACAAATTGTCTATGGGATTGAGGTCTGGGGATTGGGCTGGCCACTCCATAACATCAATCTTGTTCATCTGGAACCAATACGTTGCTTGCTTACTGGTGTGTTTTGGGTCATTGTCTTGTTGAAAGACCCATTTCAAAGGCATTTCCTCTTCAGCATAAGGCAACATGACCTCTTCAAGTATTTTGATGTATTGAAACTGATCCATGATCCCTGGTATGCGATAAATAGGCCCAACACCACAGTATGAGAAACATCCCCATAACATGATTTTTGCACCACCATGCTTTACTGTCTTCACAGGGTACTGTGGCTTGAATTCAGTGTATGGGGGTCGTCGGACAAACTGTCTGTCCCTAGACCCAAAAAGAACAATTTGGCTCTCACCAGTCCACAGAATGTTGCGCCATTTCTCCTTTGGCCAGTCAATGTGTCCTTTGGCAAATTCCAGCCTATTCAGTACATGTCTTTCTTTCAGCAATGGGACTTTGCAGGGGCTTCTAGCTGATAGCTTTGCTTCACATAGCCTTCTTCTGATCGTAACAGCACTCACAGGTAACTTTAAGTCTTCTTTGATTTTCCTGGAGCTCATCATTGGTTGAGTCTTTGCCATTTTGGCTATTCTTCGATCCATTCGGATGGTAGTGGACCGTTTTTTCCCACGTCGTTCAGGCATTGGATGCCATTTCAAGGCATTTGAAATCATTTTGGCTGAGCAGCCTATCACGTTCTGCACTTCTTTATACGTTGTCCCCTCTCCAATCAACTTTTTAATCAAAGTCCGCTGTTCCTCAGAGCAGTGACTGGAACGACCCATTTTTATTTCAGTATTTCAGTGTGAAATGCACTATAACCAGCATGCACAACATTTGCTTCCTTCCTTAAATATGGGCCATAATTTACACCTGTGTCTTCACAGAATCAATCACCTCGCTAAGTGAACACAACACTGCTATTATTTTGAACAAGCCCCTTTCAATTACAGATTAAATTACACAGAATGAGCAGCATGCATGTCATGAATGTTGGGTCTGGTGATTTTCTATGACTCTACTTACTAGTAAATTATTTGCCATGTGGAAATATCACTTCTACCAAAACAATTTGATTTATTAGGTTAGTGATGAACACAACTGTACATGCTAAGAGCAGCCCTGTCATAGTCCTCTTGTGAGATTGAGGAGGTTTCAGAGCCCATGATCTTTCCTCTCGATCTGTGATCGCTCACACAAAGTTCAGATGGACCCCGACCAGCAGATGGTGTCTTGTGATATTGCGAGAATCCAGCTTCCAATGTCTCACATGCCTTCAAGATAACAACAAATCAGGTAAACTCAGGTTACCGTGGTAGTAATATAGCTGCAATGGTGCTACTGATGTAAATGAGTGGTAGGCCTACATCCTAGAGTTGCACGATACTGACAATATCTGATATTGCGATATCGATATTAATTTTGATATAAAAAAATAGCTTTGTTTTGTTGCCTCTTGCGCGGTTTATCACCATTCGACACATTTTGCATAGTGCGTTGGCCTGTGAACCATCGGTTGACTTAAAGCCAAAGGATTTCCAGACTGATCGCATAAAGTGGCGTATGTATGACATGCCAATTCGTATGCCGTGTGACGTTGTTCTCGAGATAGTACGGCACGTTCTCGTGATAAGACGCCACGTGGTGTGTATGTTTACATCCACAATATACGGCGTAGACATTGACGTGGAAAGCTCAAAATGCGTACAGATAACAAGCCACTTTGCTTTAGGAAAGCGGCGTGTATGTTTACGCAAAGTCATGATGCCATGTTGGTATTTTCCAAGCTACCGAGGAGGAGGCATTACTTTTGTTTCCTCTTCAATCTCTGTTATTTCGTCTTCTCATTTTCTTACTTTTGTCTTCTTTCTTTTGCTCCACTAACTCCCTTTCACTCTCTCTTTAGGTCCTTTCTTTTCTTTCGCTTCACTGATTCGTTCCGTTTTGTCGCCTCTGTCTTCACTTACACTGTCACTCCGTCGAAATATGCACGCACGTCACATGGTACGCTCCATAGGGTTTGTCACCTAGTGGACCCGTGCGCTGACGTGCACCAACATGTGCAAGTGGCACGGAAATAGGGCTGAACGATTTTTGAAAATAATCTAATTGCGATTTTTTCCCCCAAAATGTTGTGATTGCGATTCAATATGCGATTCTTTTTTAAGCTCATTGTCTTCTGTATCATTCAACAAACAATAAATCATTGTATAGTATGAACACACGATTAGATTAAACAAACTGTTGGCAGAGGCCAGGCCTGGATGTGATGATGAAATTAGGTGATGCATGAATTTATATCAATGACATCTTTTATTCAACTACTTCAATCACAGTAGTATATTGAGCACTGACATTCATATGAAAGTCAGAAACAAATCACACAAACTAAAGTGCAGATTGCTGAAATAAAAAAACAAATATGTGGCTTTAAACAATTAGTAGTATTTAGATTATTTAATTGTTATTTACTGTAATAAACATATGGATTGCACTTTTTAAACACTGTCTTTAAACTTTACTATACAGTTAAATAAGTAAAAATATAGTGTGTGTGTGTATATGTTTTTTACAGTGCACAGAGAGGAGCTGCCTCCAGCCCCTCCCCCTCGTGAAGTTGCGTGCCGTGTGCATGACGGCGTCAACGTTGCACTAGCTCAGAGAGGCTATCGTTACGTTAGCTGCTGGTGGTCTTGCCGTGGGATTAACTGTACTAATAACACCGTTGAAACACCGCGGCCACGCTGCTGTGAAAGCTCCCCGAACGTCATTTATCAGAGTCTGGTTGTTACCCCTCTCAGTGGCAGCTCCTCCACGCCATATCTTTACAACAGAGCTAACCGCTAACCGGAGCTAACCGCTAACCGGAGCTAATTGTTGCCAACCATGCCTTGAGTTCTGTGTGCCTGTATCCATTAACTGCATGTACGGACTCGATCGAATCTGTTCATTAAGAAATCGTGTTTTAACATATCGCAATATTATTGCAAATGCAATTAATCGTTCAGCCCTACACGGTAACTGGCCAATGAAACACGATCATTATAGCGTTTCAAGCGGGCTCTAAATCAAACACGACTAAGCCACACAGCCAACGGACGGGACGCAGCGCTCCGCAAAATAAACTAAATACTGCGACACTTTCAATATAATATTGTGCAACGTGATATTGATTTTGAGTCGATATATCATGCTCCTCTAGTACATCCATCCACGGATGTGTAAATAAACCTAAATAAGGTGCTTTTCTTTGAACGTTACCTTCTGTATTGACGATGATGATCCCCTGCACTCCGTTCTGACTCTGGATTCTCTTCAGAGTTTCCTCTACTTCAGCCTGGGAAGAAGGAAATGGAGACATTAGTCAAAGGTCCAATATGTAATATTTGTACTGTAATAAATCAAAAAATGACACCAATGCCTTATCAGATATTAAGGAAACATTAATTACCTTCCGTGGCCAGATTTATGTTTAAATCTGTTATTATCAACGGAGATAGATTCAAAAACATAAACCCAGCACGCTACAGCTAAAAAAAAGCAAAAACAAACAACAGGATTTTCTACTAAGCATGTTTCTAACAGTTGCGTGACCAGAGACGTAACAACCCCCTGGTAAATATTGGAGATGTATTTGAAAGATGGAGACAGCTTAGAGCCCAAAAGGACGCAGAGTTGGCTTATTTTCTCCTGAACAGGTAAGCATTAGCTTCAGGCTAATTTATCACAGCTACTAGGGATGGGCATTTTATGTCATTTCAACATTTGTGTACTCACATTGAATTATATAGCTAGAGTACCCGAGTTGGTTACTCGCAAAAACAATTGAGACACAGCCAGTAAAGTGATCCCGACTGGTCCTGGCTAACGCCGCCATGCTAACCATGCTAACTGCTAACGTTACCGGGAGGACCAGGCAAGCAGCCCATGGCTGTTTACAGCGTGTAGCCTCTTCAGCGGCTGGAGCCGACAACGGTGAGTTATTTTAAGCCACGAGAGGGGGGCTGTAAAAAGAGAGGACTGTGAGTTTGTAGTGTGTTTAGCGATTGTTGCCGTAATTATTACAATATTACATATTGCTCCTTTAATACATCATTTATAAAAACGGGTAGCTTAAATTAAGCAATCTGATTGGTCTCTCTAGCCGTTAACCCTTGTGTTGTTCTTCCCGTCGACCTGCAACCTTTTTGTTTTTCTGAGTCAAAATTTTAAATGAAAAACCTTTATCAACATTTGGTCTTTTTTGACACTTGTGGCTTTCTCCGATGTTTTTGTCACTTTTTTCAACGTCTGTTGACTTTTTCTGAGCCTTTTGTAGTTTTTTTCCCCCGATTTTTTTTTTTTACATTTGTCACTTTTTCGATATTTGTCAATTTATTTTGAAATTTTTGTCACTTTTTTCAAAGTTCTTTTATCAAATGTTAATTCTTCAAATGCTATAGAATTGACTAAAACACCCAAATTCAATGAAAGTAATGAACTGATAATTTATTTAACTTGTTAACAGCGCTGTATGGAACCATCCATGTTATTTTTTTTGGACAATTTGACCCGAGGACAACATGAGGGATATAGAATAACCACATTATAAAACAACGGCTATGATTAGAATTCCTTTGCACAATTAGTATCACTCCGCGTCTGAGAAAAGAACAACGTTAGCCGTTAGACAAACAAGCAGTTATTGGTGCTCTACAGCTTATTAAAGTGATAGGAAACCCTTCAGGTAATCCCAAAATGCTACTACAACAGCAGCTTTACCAGAAAACACCAAACTAGCTGCTGTCAATCCCGTGAAAACACTCAACAGAAAGCTAATTAACATTAACTATACCGAGCTAACTGACAACCCCCGACCATTGACAGTATATAGCGCCCGACTAGCATGGTTAGCATTTTATTTAAAACCCCTCATACATTATAAATTCACAGCGGTCCCAACACAATTATGAACATGTTTATGAAATACACGTAGCTAGAGGCAGAAATCGCTTCCTACCATTTTAATGGTGTGTGGAGAGACCTGTGCCAGAAATTAGTCCCCGAGCTCAGCAGAATAACAGCTAACAAAAGCTAGCAGAACCGCTCTGTTGCTGGGAGAAGACAGAGCCTGTCTATGGAGAGCCTGTTCACTCCCTATCTCACTCCCTATTAGCCCCATTGTACAAACCCGGAATTTTCCCGAGAGTGGAAGTTCTCCCCTTATTAGACATTCTCTGGAGAGGACAACTGACGTAAACTTCCGGGTCAACTGCTGCAGTGATGCGTTCGGGGCCCAGGCAAAAAGTGGAAGACATGACTGTCGTACCACAATAGGCAAAACACTATCCGCTTGGATGTTTCACCACCAAGAGATAATAATTATTATTAGGGCCCGACCAGTTTTTTTTTAGAGTCCTTCAGCGCATTTTTGAGGGGGTTAGAATGCACGAAAACTCACAATAATTTGCACAGATGTCAGAACACCTGATAATTACAAAGTTCTGTAGTGATTAGACTCTGGCGTTGCCAGGGGGCTCCATAGTGCCCTCTAACGTGCGCCTTAATTCAGAAAAAGTAATAAGTTAATATACCAAATTTTGAGGGAACATAGGTCTCATCTTCAAGTCCATGCAGCTATTTTTAGAACAAAAATTACTAAACTAAAGCTGTAAGCAGCGATGACGGGCCCTCACTCATTGCCCCGGGGGTTACTGGCGGACGCAATATCACATGTAGACCACACATTCTAAGTTTCATATAAATCGGAATAACTTTTGCCAAGATACAACCGTTCCTGTTTCGACACCCACCTACAGGAAGTTGGTCCTCATAATTTTTTAGCTATCAAAATTCTTTTGATAATTTTTTGTCATGAGGGTCCTCCAATTCTATATGCAAGTTTTTGTGCCGATCGGACTCATGCCCCATGAGCAGTTAGACAAAGTAGGTTTCCCATACATCGATATTTTGCCGATTATTGAAAAAAGATTCAAACAGCGCAATCTAATGGCCGATTGCTGCCTAGTTTGGCACAGATGCTAAACCAGCCATGAGGAACAACTTTTTCAAGTTTCGCAGCAATCGGAATAATTGTTGCCAAGATAACGGAACTTACTGTTTAGACAGGAAGTTGCTGTAACTTGCGCATTTTTTCAACTATCAAAATTCTTTGGATAACTTGTCGTCATGAGGGTCAACAGATATTACCTGTAAAGATTCAAGAAGACTGAATTCACGGCCTAGGACTAGTCAGAAAGAATGGAAAACACATGAAAAATGCATAAATTAATAATGGGCGCCTTGTGGTTGGGTGGAGCTAATGATGGTAAATGGGAAATATGTCCGCAATGATTAGAGCAATATGTGTATTAAATATGGTGAAGAAGATGTTGCTCTGGGGGTGTTGTTCCTTTTGTCACTTAGGGAGAGGGGATGTTTAGTGAGCAACAGGCAATTTGATGTTGCTATACTGGGGATACCGTTCCTTTTTCTAATTTGTTTAGTTTACATTTTTTGCACCAAGACAGCACTGAGTGGATTTAATGGCATTTACAGTAACCTGGAGATCCCTTTTGTTAAAACAGTTGGACGACCTTAGACTCCGTTGCTCCCCTCAAAAAGAAGATGATGAAGCAAAGGAAATTAGCACCTTGGTATAACTCCCAAACTCGCAAATTAAAACAAATCTCGCGAAACCTCGAATGTAAGTGGCGTTCCACAAAAGTGGAAGAATTCCGTTTGGATTGGCAAGAAAGTCTCAAAACCTATAGGAAGGCCCTAAGAAAGGCCAGATCAGACTATTACTCATCACTAATAGAAGAAAACAAGAACAACCCAAGGTTTCTTTTCAGCACTGTAGCCAGGCTGACAGATAGCCACAGCTCTACTGAGCCATCTATTCCTCTAGCTCTGAGTAGTGATGACTTCATGAGCTTCTTTAATGATAAAATTACAACAATTACAGATAAAATCCGTCACCTTTTGCCCTCAACTTCTAACGGTTCACCTTTAAACGCAGAGTCGCTAGAAATAACGACTAGTCTCGACATATACTTAGACTGCTTTTATCCTATAGACCTCCAACAATTAATGTTAAAGATATCCTCAGCTAAGCCATCTACCTGTCTCTTAGACCCCATCCCAACGAGGCTACTCAAAGAAGCGTTACCCGTGGTAAACACTTCCTTACTAGATATGATCAATATGTCCTTATTAACAGGTTATGTACCGCAGTCATTTAAAGTAGCTGTGATAAAACCTCTTCTGAAAAAACCCACCCTCGATCCTGAGGTCTTAGCAAACTATAGACCTATATCTAACCTTCCCTTTCTCCCCAAGATCCTTGAGAAGGTGGTTGCTAATCAGTTATGTGATTTTCTACATAGCAATAGTTTATTTGATGACTTTCAATCAGGATTTAGAAAGTATCATAGCACAGAGACGGCACTGGTGAAAATTACTAACGACCTTTTAACTGCTGCAGACAAAGGACTTGTCTCCATTCTTGTTTTACTAGATCTTAGTGCTGCATTTGACACTATTGACCATTCAATCCTGTTACAGAGATTGGAACACTTAGTTGGCATTAAAGGAATTGCTCTAAGCTGGTTTAAGTCCTATTTCTCTGATCGATCTCAATTTGTTAGTGTTAATGATAAATCCTCCAAGTACGCTAAAGTTAGCCATGGGGTTCCTCAAGGCTCAGTGCTTGGACCAATTTTATTCTCCTTATATATGCTTCCTCTAGGCAATATTATTAGGAAACACTCAATTAACTTTCACTGTTATGCGGATGACACCCAATTATACTTGTCAATCAAACCAGACGAAACCAGTCAGCTAGCTAAGTTTCAAGCGTGCATTAAAGATATAAAATCCTGGATGACCTATAATTTTCTGATGTTAAACTCTAACAAAACTGAAGTTATTGTACTGGGACCTAAACCCCTCAGAACCTCATTATCTAAATACGGACATAGCATTTATCCAAGAATCTCATATACCGGGAGACGAGGAAGCAAATAAATTTAAAAAAGGATGGGTTGGGAATATTTTTCATAGTTCATACTCAAGTTAGCGGAATGGAGTGATGATTCTTATTAATAAGAACTTAAACTTTGTCTTATTTAAACAACAGCAAGAGAAAGAGGGTCGAATTATCTGTATCGAAGCTTTGATCAATGGAAGTAGGACTGTGTTATGTAATATATACGCTCCCAATAAGGGAGACTCTGATTTCTTTTATGAAATCAATAAAATAGTGGGAGACATGGAAGGCCAGGCCATAATAGGAGGTGATTTTAACCAAGTTATGGATGAAATGATTGCTAAGAGTAGGCCTACTGGTAAACGCATAACCAAGGATAGAGCGGCAATCCAAATGTTGGCAGAAGATTTAAGTTTAGTGGATATATGGAGACTAGTGAATCCACGTGAAAAAGAATACACATTCTATTCTCATTGTCATAAGTCACATTCCAGGATTGACTTTTTTCTAATATCCAGCACCTTAATAGATCTGGTTGTGGAATGTGAGATAGGAGCTATTGCCCTTAGGGATCATGGTGCTGTGGAATTGTATGTGGACCTGAATACTGACAAGATTAGGAAGGGAAGATGGAGGCTCAATACTATGCTATTGCAAAATGAAATATTTAGCAATACACTGGTAGAGGATCTTAAAACCTTTTTTGAAATCAATATTGGATCCACACCAAAAACATCTTCTGTGTGGGAAGCATCCAAAGCATATATAAGAGGGAAAATGTATCGCTCAATCTTCAAAAATCAAGAAAGAAAAGGCAGAGAAAGAAAGAAAATTAGAGAAAGAGATGTGTAAATTGGAGAAGGAACTCGCAATGCACAACTCAGCTAAATTACATCAAGATATCAAACTGAAATACCAACTATATTACATATATAACAAAAAGGCAGAATATGCCCTATTCCGACTTAAATCCAATTTCTATGAAGGGGGAGAAAAAAGTAGCAGATTATTAGCCAGACAATTGAAACAATGTTCAAATCCTCTTTGAATGTATTGATGTTATCTTGGGTTCTGTGTCTGGTCATTGTGTATATTTTGCTGTCTTTCCTGCAGGCTTGTGCAAAATTCTGAATTTCAGAATTGGCCTCCATTCAATTCATGAATTGGAATTTGAATTGAATTGACTCCGCCCCACAGGAAGTTGAATTTGAATTTGAATGACAGGAAGTTGAATTAAATGAATTGCAATTCAAAGAAATTCCACACGGTCACACATCAGAAAGAATGTGTTGAATCTCACATGCATTCAGTGCTAGGAAGGTTACTTTAGAAATTGCTGACTGTTATAAGTTACCCATTATACATGTGGTTTGGATTACTTTATCAATGCAAAGCAATTTAATTTTAATTTGATTAGTAACTAATTGAATTACACATTTTACCTCAGTAATACAACTAAATACAATTACATTAATTTTGTAATTTAATAACATAATTTCATTACACGTAACTAGTCACTCCTCAACCCTGCATACATTTTGTCCCAAAATATAGATCACTAGATTAAGAGAACTAATATTTCTATTAATTCTACAGTTGAAAATAATTGTTTTCTTGATTTACAATAAGTAATAAATAAAGTGTTCTTGTATGCTTTTAAACACATATATCCAGTGTTTGGGGTTACTCCTTACAAAGTAATGCCATAATATAATCACATTTGGCTGTAACTGAGAAATGTAACACATTAATGTTACTGTTGTGTTGTGAGTTGAAGGTGTGTTTAAGCCCTTTATAAGCTATATGCCAGGTTCTTGCTGTGTTGCGCTACAGTAATGTAATGAGTTACTATACAGAGAGAATAACAAGTAAGGTAATGCATTATAGGGTTAGGGTTATGGTAAAAGTGAATGAAGTGTATTACACATTCTTGAGTAGTGACCCCAACACTGATGATATCAAATATCAGTAGCATAATACCATCAAGAGATGGTTTCAAAATAAAAGACTGTCTGTCTGTTAACTTACTTGTAGATGCCTTTTGAAATTTGAAGTAGCCTTGATGGAGCCACAGACTGGAGCACTGCAGTGCTTGCATATGACTCTGTGGTTTCCAGGTGTTCCTGTTGGAATTGGTTCTTCAAAATGAACTAGTACAGATGACCTTTTAGGCCTGTTAATATTTTCCATGTCACTGTTATTACAGGTGTCAAATCTATAAACATTTATAATCTGAAGTTGTAAGGGACTTCTAAAACTTAAAAAGTCCAGTGTTGACCATCAAATTGTGTAGAAAAGAAGCTTTCAAACAAATGTCCACCTCACATTGTTTGGCAACCATTTTAAATACTTGGTTAAATTAAAGCATTCTGGGAAATGGAGTCATGTTCCATCATATTCCACAAAATTACAATTACAATAATTAAAACTGAATGATTTGTTAGAGCTTTTAACATTCACTGCTGGGGAGAAACATTTCCTGAAAATAGTTAGTTTGTACAAGTAGTTCAAACTAATATCAATTATAGAATATGTAATGCAATCATATCTGACATATATTGTAAAGCTTAATTATTAAACACCAATTAAATTATGTATATGAATTTCTTTGAATTTTTATTGAATTGCAATTCTGCTTCCTCTAATTCAAATTTGAATTGTAATTCTAGATCCTGTTTTTGACATAAATTCAAATTCAACTCAAATTCAAGAATTGAATTGGAATTTAGGAGTCATTCTCAATTCAATTCTGAATTGTGCACAAGCCTGCTTTCCTGGTCCTAGTGTAGCTATGTACTGTATGTTTGCAAAAACTGGCAGATGATCACTGACATCATTTATTGTTAGTCCACTTTCAACTTTATAATCAATAATGTAAATATACTATCATTTAGCGTAGCACTATTTGTTGTCATTCTGGTTGGTCGAGTGATTGAAGGATATAAACCTGGTACTGTACATCAAATCAATGAACTCTGTAGTTTTTTTGTGTTATTGTGGGTTGAACAAGTCAATATTAAAATTTCTGCAGATAAAATTCTTTTTTGTCATTGCTGTTACTGAATATTTCTTTTAATTTTTTTCCTTAAACATAATCAATATTTCATCCTGGTTTCCTATAAATGCAGCTAATTATAATGTTTTTAGATTTTTCCATTAAAATTTTTACTGTGATGCATTCCATGATTGTATCTAGAACAAAAGACATTTTATTAACTATTTTACATTGATATCTTTTGTCAATATATAAGGCACCCCCCTCCCTCAATCTCAACTAAATCCTGGTGTTCTACCGTGACCCAAGTCTCTGTTATTGCAATTGCTGTGAATTCTTTTTCCAATTGTTATTGGCACCATCTAGCCAAAAGCTGGTAAAATATGCAAGTGGCTGGTAGATTTGCTTCACTCAACAGCCGTAAAAAGCAATGGTAATCTATTGAGTGGCTGGTGAAATTTGAACATTTACTGGCAATTTGGCTGGTGGTCGGAAAAAGTAAATTTTGAACCATCAAGAAAGACATTAGAAAAACATTTAAAAACAAAAATGAAAACAGAATAAAATATATAAAATAAAAATCGACAGAAATACAGGTAGAGTGCAGTTCCACAAAGAAATTAATTTAAAAGGCACAGCAGAAGCCTGCTGTATATTGGTAACACTTTACGTTAAAATACACAGACACATGGAACAATAACATACACGATCCTTTATTTAAAGAGAACATCACAAAAGCAAACATTAGCAACACATTTTACAGTGAAGTAGGAGATTTCTCGTGTTCAGCACTTACACTTGTTGATAGATGTAATTTAAAGATTCTTTAAACAGAAAACTTGACTTTATTTTTGAAATATAAAACATTTCAGATGCTAAACATCATTCAAAGCAGCAGAGTATTTTATGTCTTAAACATGTAACATGTAAGTGGAGAAGAGAACAATGTGTCTGCGTCAGTGGGGCATCATGACATCATCACTGTGCAGCAAAACATAGAACACAGATCAAATATGCATGTAGATCACAAGATGAGAGTTAAAACGTTGTTGATAAAACTTCTTTTGTAATATTACAGTTTTTCTCCATTGGTTTGGCAGATTTCTTGAAACGGAAATGACATTCTCAAAACAACATGGACAGACCTCCAAACCACTTGGCAATTGTTCACAACAGAATTGAACTTCTCATTCATTTCATCAAATTGCAAATGTTTCAATGTCTCAGTACATCTTTGCAAATGATTAAGTACAGGTAGCCTACATTTAGCACAATTTCCAAGTGAATAGATCTTGTTAATCTAAACTGATTGTTGATTCTCAGTCTAATGGTTGTTCTCCCCAAAACGTGTCAGCGTAATTTCATTGTATAAGTCATCACATGCACAATAGTCTGTTCAATTGTCAAAATTAGTCAAGAAAATAATACCATGAATACCATATATGAATATCTTGGAACATTTGATAAATTGATTTCAGCAATTGACAGTCAGGTGAAACTAGAACTTGACTAACGAAGGAGGAGTTTTACACATCTCAGATGACCAATCAAACAGTATGTTTAGTTACCTGACAGGTGCTGTCCATGATTGTGAATGTGCCAAACATGTGTATATATATATATATATATATATATATATATATATATATATAGAGAGAGAGAGAGAGAGAGAGAGAGCTTGACTATGTAGGACCAGTACAATTTCTGAACATGGAGGCACCTGGCCAGAACATGGAGGCACCCGGCCAAGTAAATGAACAAGGGCAACTGCCTGCTTGAGGAAGAGGAAGAGGAAGAGGAAAAGGAAGAGGAAGAGGAAGAGGAAGAGGAAGAAGAAGAGGAGGAGGAGTAAGGGTGCGTGGTGGTGGAATAGGGGGAAGAGGCCGAGGAGCACGAAGTCACCATGCTGTCCCGGATGAAATTCGGGCCACAATTATAGACCATGTCATCAACCGTGGCCTCACAATGGCGGAGGCAGGTCGCTGAGTACAGCCTAATGTTCCTCGCTCTACAGTCTCCTCCATCATCCAAACCTTTCGCAGGGAAAACAGGTATGTAGTCAGTCAATGATGGAATTAAATGTTTGTTGTATAGGACAGGACACTGTGCATAGAGCAAGAAATATATGTATTTACTCATTTACCTATTCATTTAGTGTATGTGTGTGTGTGTGTGTGTGTGTGTGTGTGTGTGTGTGTGTGTGTGTGTGTGTGTGTGTGTGTGTGTGTGTGATAGGCCTGTAGTAATATCTTACCTCAATGGGATGTTATGATACTAAAAATTAAGAAGAATATTGGAGAAAATAAACTATGGAATAGTTTTGTGATACAGTTTACAGTATTATTCCAACCACTGTGCAGTGATGCATTAGAATTGTGGTAAAGTTACTGTAAGTAAAACAACAATACAATTACATTGGTAACTCATTCTGTAAGGAATACATAAGGTATGCATTATGAATGGAGTGTTGTCCTTTGAATTCTATGTCTAGGATTGGACGACAAGCTTGCACGGAATAAAAATGGTTACAATTTCCTTGGCAGTATAAGTGCAATGTGTGATGTCAAACCTTGGAGGCTACTCTTATCCCAAAATCAGTTTTATACACAATTGTATTCTGTTAGCCAGACAAAAAACAGTACAGTAACCATTGTCAATGAAGGACTGGGCTAAGACTGAAAGGTGGACATGAGGGATATTTCAATGGTCCTCTGCCATAGTGACAAAACATCTAAACATTTTGACTTGCAGTGCTTACACAATGCCAAAGGGACGAAGCATTTTGGGGGCACTGACTATTTAAATGAGAAAGAAATTTTGTTTTGACACATGAGTGAACTGTTTTGGGAGAGATATGAGCTTTTGCAGGTGAGCCATAGTGTTGTGCTGAACTGCAAGACTGTTTTGCCAAATGATCTTAGAGTTTTGAGAATGTAATTTCTGTTTCAAGAAATGAGCCAAACCAATGGAGAAAAACTGTAATACCACACTTTAAGTCGATCTTTAAACCCAAATATCTAAACTAACCTGCTGCTGACGGCACAGTGAATGAACCACGTTGATGGATTCGAGAGTTGAGGTTGTTCTTGGTATTTAAAAAATAACTCTTTAATCCTTTGATTGATTCATAATTTGAGTAAACATGATTCCTAAAAGTCGTCAGAGCTTCTGTTTTATCACATGGGTTAGGATCAGGATAAGTAACATCCTTTCTACAGTGTTTAATTTTATTATTTTCCATATAACAACGTGTTGTGCTTTTGTATTGGTATGAATGTATAAACATATTTGAATTGATCTTGTAAGTCTTGTGTTTCTCCAGCAAACGATCCAGGTACTGTAAATACACATTGATGGCAGATCTGATAGCATTACCATAGTCTGATGCAGGTGTACCAGTCTGAATATTCAGCCGAGCCTCATGGATCAACATCAGGACGTGGAAGGCGGCTCCGTTGACCCAGATTTTGAACCCCCGGCAGCTCATCTGTCCGTCGAGCAGCAGAGAGTTTCTGAGGATGGTGAGATGGTTGCTCAGCTCCTGTTCCAGTCTCCTTATTTCCTCCCGTAATCGTTGGTCATTGTTCATGAACATACGATGGCGTCTCAGATACTCTGACATTGTGTCTCGGACACTCGAAGCTTTCTCTTCCCCAAACAAACGTCATAACAAGCTGTATGTGTGATCACTTGGCTGCCGCTCTGGATGCTCTTGATGACGATCTCTATGATCATGGAAATCACCAAAGCTCCAAGTCCAACTGGATTTGGGACTAAATCCAGTGAACCAATAGCAAATCCCAGTTTCTCCATGTATCCTGGCAGTGTCTGTGACAGCATCTCATTAGAAAAAGCCTGAGGCACGGTGTTAGAGTCAGTACCAGAATATGTCAGCAGAGACTCATCTATGCCTACATCTGGTAGAAGGCATTTTTTCTGTAAAGCCTGGTTATAAAATGCAAGAGAAGCATTGTCAAATTCCTCTCGTGACCAATCAGAGCCCGGGATTGATGTACTGAGATCAAATCCAGCCAGCTCCCCCACACATAACCAGGATGACAACTCCAGCAGCCAATCAGACATCTGGAAAAGCAGATGACCTCACACACACACACACACACACACACACACACACACACACAGCCAGACAGACAATGATCAGCTGGTGGATGCCAGTTGGTATCCACTAACTTTGCTAAACTATATTCTGTAAATAATAATAGTGGCCCACTTTATAAGAATGGACATTAACTATACAGATTTTCCACACTTTTTTCCAAATTCCTGTTAAATATAAAGAATACAAACACTAAGATTCCAGATGTTAGAAAACTGAACTTTCATGTTTTTTATTATTTTGAGAATAAAATCATAAAAAAAGAGAATGTTTAAGTCGTCTTTTTCACTCAAGAAAAACAAAATGGTCAAACATAAAGAGAAACATTTCAGGGAACAGCTGCAAGATTTAAAGCTGTTCACACACACACACACACACACACACACACACACACACACACACACACACACACACACACACACACACACACACATACACACACCTTCCCTTCCTTCGGCGGTTACTCAAAATGAGTATGACTGTCCTCTTGGTCGGGTTGTCTGATTTGTGGATCCTCAGGTGGCTGTAAAGGCCGATTCCATGATCCACAGATTCTGCTGCAATGTGGCCATTGGAAGGTTGTGGTGGTGGAGCCTGTCTTTGTTTGTCCTTGCGGTGTTGCCGCTTTTTTTCTCTGTGGCACAGCGGAGTACTATTTCATGGTGTGCCTCACCTTCCTGCACAGCTTTTCTCCAGTAGTCCCTGTTCAACGCTAGATTCTACCAGTCGCCGGACATGATGTTAAACTTTTTCAGGCTGGTCTTAATATTGTCCTTAAAGCGTTTCTTTGGCCCACCAGGGGCTCGCTGTCCTTCTTTTAGCTGGGGGTAGAGGATCTACTTTGGGAGACGGTTGTTGGGCATGCAGATGACATGTCCTGTCCATCGGAGTTGGTGCTGCGTTATGATGGTAGTGATGCTGGGCATATTTGTCTCCTCCAGAATGCTGGAGTTTGTACGTCTGTCTTCCCAGTTGATCCTCAAGATTTTTCTTAAGGCTCTTTGATGGAATAGTTCCAGGGCTCTTAGGTGTCTGCTGTAGGTGGTCCAGGGCTCTAAGGTGTCTGCTGTAGGTGGTCCAGGGCTCTAAGGTGTCTGCTGTAGGTGGTCCAGGATTCCGCTCCATACAGCAGAGTTGGGAGAATCACAGCTCTATAGACCAGGAGCTTGGTTTGAGCCCTCAGGTCTCGGTCATCAAAGACTCTTGTCCTGAGTTTGGCATAGGCTCCGCTGGCACAGCTCAGGCGATGGTTAACCTCAGAGTCTATATCGGCTTTGGAATAGAGAATGCTGCCAAGGTAGGGGAAGTGTTCCACGCTTTCCAGAGTGGTGTTATCCACTTTGATGATGGGCTGGAGTGATGGTTGGTGGGGTGGTGGTTGATACAGAATCTGCGTTTTCTTGATGTTCAAGGCCAAACCCAGGGCTCTGTATGCCTTGGCAAAGGCATTTAGGATGCCCTGGAGGTCTTCAGGGGAGCATGCTACAATGGCGTTATCATCGGTGTATTGCAGCTCCATGATGGTGGTATTTCTGACTTTGCTCTAGGACTTTATCCGGGGTGGTAGGGTTGACTTCCTTTGTGGAGGACGCCTGTGCGTAGCGTTCTTTAACGTGGGGAGGCTGGTGTACAGACAGCCACCACACGGTCCTTGGCAGGTCTGGGTCAGGGTCCAGCGGTGGAGAGGCTGTGTACCTTTTTGCCCCTTGCACAAGGACTAGTCGGTGGCAGTAGCTGTAAGCAGAATGTAGCAAGCAGAAGCAGCATGCAGCATGCAATAACTACTAAACTACAGACACTACTATCCCAGCACTACTGCACTGACGCATCACACACGCCCTGTGAGAAACACACACACACACACACACACACACACACACACAGACACAGAGAGAGAGAGAGAGAGACACACATTCACAGACACACACAGACACAAACACAGACACAGAGACACACACACAGTCTCTCTCTCTTTCTCGCGCTCTCTCTCTCTTCTCTCTGTTCTCTCTCTTCTCTCTGTTCTCTCTGTTCTCTCTGTCTCTCTCTCTCAATTCAATTCAATTTGCTTTATTGGCATGAACAAAGAAAACACGTTGCCAAAGCAGTTTACAGAAAATACATATAGTACATATCACATATTAAATACATACAGTAGGTGTCACATATATTCTATACAGTGTCATAAACATACAACATACTACATTACAAAACAATTACATAACATTAAATTAACATAACACAATGTAATACTTAACAGTTTTGTACAATATAATGACTGTACAATCCTAAACCAATGTGTGATGTTGGGATCTTATAGTAGTGAGTCCCTCAGGTTGTGGCAGGCAGATCCATATTTAGCTGCCAGTGGGGTTTCTGTCCCTTCTCCTAGGAGGACTACCAGCTTCTCTTCTGATGTTAACATTGGGAAATTTGCTATTTTGTTGGCTATTTTTCAAAAGTGTAGATGTCTTAGTGAATAGAATTTTTCACAGTGGAGGAGGAAGTGCACCTCTGTTTCTATCTCCCCTGTTGAGCAGTGAGCACATATACCATCTTCTCTGGGCAGCCATGTCTGCCTGAGTCTTCCTGTGTCTACGGCCAGTTGGTGGTCACTGAGCCTGTCTCTCTCTCTCTCTGACCTGTCTGCTGTCTGGTGGTCACTGAGCCTGTCTTCCTGACCTGTCTGCCTGAGAGCCAGAGCCAGTTGGTGGTCACTGAGCCTGTCTCTCTCTCTCTCTGACCTGTCTGCCTGAGTCTTCCTGTCTCTAGGGCCAGTTGGTGGTCACTGAGCCTGTCTCTCTCTCTCTCTCTGACCTGTCTGCCTGAGTCTTCCTGTCTCTAGGGCCAGTCGGTGGTCACTGAGCCTGTATTTGGTCAGGACCCGTCTCTGATTTAGATCTCTGACAGTGTGCAGACACTCAGCCAATTTATATTCTCTGTTAAGAGTCAAATAACAATTTAGTCTTCTTTGTGTTTTTGTTTGATTTTTCCAATGTTCTAAATATTGATCTTTTGAATGATTCATAATCTGTTTTGTTCTGTTGAGTTGTTTTGAACCAGTGCTGATGGGAGCCTCATTGGTTAGCCTCACCATCAGCTGACTGAGGGCACTGTTTTCAGGATTCAGCTCTTGGGTTTTTAGTGCTTTTAAATGAAGTGTGTCTTTTTGGCTTAAATTAAGATTTGTCCAAAATGTAATAGCTCGTTTCTGTATATTTAGCATTAATGGGAAGCGTCCCAGTTCTACTCGACAGGCGTTATTTGGGGTTTTCCTTTGAACGTTTAGAATTCTTCTACAGAATTCTGTGTGTAGGGTCTCTATCAGGTGCTTGTCCCAGGAGTCATGCTCAAATCTACTGAGTGGGCACCAAACTTCACTTCCATAAAGTGCTATCGGTACAATTCCACTATCAAATATTTTAGTCCAGATTCTAATTGGGATGTTAATGCTGAACAGCTTGGTTTTTAATGCATACATTGCCCTGCGTACTTTTTCTTTAAGTGAATGTATGGCTTTATTGAAAGTCCCTGATGCAGATAAGGTGTGTTTAATTTGGGTGTTATTCAAAGTAAAATGGTATTTGGTTTCAAGACATCTGGCTTTTTTTTTAAAGATCATAATTTGAGTTTTCTTGAAATTTAAGGTGTATATATGATCGGAGGTTCTGTAACATGGAAGAAAGCCAATTTGGCATTTACTAAGTATGTTTTTTTCTTGAATAAAGATTAGTATCCTTGAATTTAGGATACTACAGAATATTTTCCCAAGGTTGCTGTTGCTGTTGCTCTCTCTGTGGGCAGAAATAATTTCATAAAATGAAATATACTTTATAAAAAAGATTCCTTATTAAAGCCATTTCACTTTTAGTGTTAGGGACCAAATCCACAATCTCCCTCTCTCTCGCTTCTCTCTCTCTGTCTCTCTCTGTCTCTCTCTCTCTCTCTCTCTCTCTCTCTCTCTCTGTGTCTCTCAGAGATTCTGGCCAATATACAGAACAGTATACCCACTACAATACACTAGGCTACACCACTGTATGGACACCTGACTATTGTATCGAGACAGATTTCAAAAATGTTACCTATGATGCTATCCTTTAGGCTTTTACTTTGATATATCTTAACCGGAAGTTGTACCTGACTCTGGCTTCCACCGCTGACTGTAAATATTACCGTCTGTCTGTAGACAGTCTGTCAGTCTGGAGAGACACTTGACCACAGGCTGTTCTCATGAACCATTTGTACATATAAAGTAGCTAAAGCTAAACCTTTAATTAGTATTTATTCCATTTATTTTTTGCTATATGCACCATATTGACTGCTGCTGTATAAGAATGCTCATAGCTTTAGTTTAATCCAAACCACCATCTTTTTACTAAACTTAACTCTTCATTTTGAACTTAACTGTCGGCGCCTCATGACACTTACATTTTGTGGTTGCACTGGCTTGCTTGTTTTTGTTGAAGGTGCTATATAAATAAAATGGACATTAACATCTGGTAACATGCAGTGGTCCTGTAAAGCACATTTCACTGTAAAACTACCATCTGGTCTTAGGGTTTAGTGGTTTTTATTCTTTAATATTTATTAACTAACTTTAACATTAACTAGCATTTTTTTAGTAGCTTGACTTAAAGCTGATAACAGGTGACATAATATCTGTAGCATTTTTTAATTTTGCACCTTAGTATGTGTGGGTTATGCAGACATGTTTTGTGGCTAGATGAGGTAAACTGCAGGACAATCATAGTCCTCTTGGGAGTATCTGGAGGAGTCCCTCACAATCAGCATCAAGCAACGACCAATCCGGCCTCTGGAACAGTTGGGTGCGTGTACAAAGCTCAGAAACGTAGATGGAATGAACTCTTTGTCACAATTTCTCAGATACAGAACCCAAATGCAGACCAGCTCCTATTTTAAGTTCAATTCTAATCATTTATATGGACTTATGTGGACTGTCTGCCATGGTCTTGCAGTGTCTGGCAACACATTTAATATTGTGGAGCCACGAGACAATAACATTAATCAAGTTAGTATTAGTCATTTAAAGGCATATTGCTTTTCAACAATAAGTCAATACAAGTTGTATGAATGAGGCGGGATGAAGATACTTCTGCTGCAGACGATGAAGAGACTGGCAATAAACTCCAGAATACCAGAGACATCATGTCAGTCTTTTATAAATACTTATTTGTCATATAAAATATATTTGTAACATGGATCCCTGTTGTGTTATTGTTAACCACAAAATCTGTTCTACTAATGCCAGATTAAATACACGTAGAAGACCAACATATATACATGATCCTTTATTGTTAAAGAGAACAATAAATCAATAAATCAGCCCCAATGATTAACAACGTGTTGGTCTGTGACCTGAAACCTGAAGCCTGCAGCTCACAAACATTAAGACCAAACTTTACAGTGAAGTAGGAGACTTCTCGTGTTCACCACTTACACTTTTATAATAAACAACATTTACATATTCAGAGATTCAGACTTCTTCAACGAGGAAGAAGGAGCAGATGGAATTTAAAGAATTTAAACAGGTAACTGGACTATTTTTTTAAATAAAAAACAATTTGCAGCAGAGTATTTTATGTCTTAAACATGTAACCTGCAGGTGTGTCAGGAGAGCATCATGACATCACTGTGCAGCAAAACATAGAACAGATCAAATATACATGTAGATCACAAGATGAGACTTAATAGGTTGTTGATGAAACTTCTATTGTAATATTAATAACACACTTTAAGTCGATCTTTAATCCCAAATATCTAAACCAGGGGTGGCGAACCTGTGGCTCTTGAGCCGAATGCGACTCTTTGCTGGCTCCTTTGAGGCTCTTACTGTGTGGCTGGGGGCTGTGTTATTGGTGGATTCTTTTTTTTTTTACTTTTTGAAACATTTCAGATAAGTAAAAAAAAAAAAGCATTTGAATGCATCTGCCAATACATTTGCCAATTATTTTAAAATAAAAAATAATGCAGCAGAGTTTTTTTATGGACAGATTCTGCAACTTGAGAAAAAAAAGCGGCCACAGATCACCTTCCTCATTAACCCTTTCACTGCTGATTGTCTGAAAGCCCCTCTAGTGACAGTGAGTGAAAGAGGGGCCACAACCGAGTACAACCAGACCTAAAAAGGATTGTGGATAACAAAGACTGTCAGGTTTCCCACTGAGTCAATCTAAGTAAGAAAAAAAACCTATGAAAACTGCTATGTATTATGATGTTCATTAGATCTGGAAGTCACTGTTGCTGTTGTAATGTGGATGTGCATGTGTTGTGTGGCTTTTTGCTATGGTGCGTGTTTTTTTGTGGCTCTTTATGCTGAACTGGTTGGCCACCCCTGATCTAAACTAACCTGCTGCTGACGGCAGAATGAATGAACCATGTTGATGGATTAGAGAGTTGAGGTTGTTCTTGATATTTAAAAAATAACTCTTTAATTCTTTGATCGGCTCATAATTTGAGTAAACAAGATTCTTAAAAATCATCAGAACTTTTGGGTTTTCACATGGGTTAGGGCGACCAAAATCAACTTTCATTTCACAGCGTTCAATTTTATTATTTACCATATAACAACTTCTTGCGGTGGAAGGACGGTCCATAATTATCTTTACAGATTTAAACATATCTGAATTGATGTGGTAAGTATTGTGTTCCTCCAGCAAGTTATCCAGGTCCTGTAAATACACATCAATGGCAACTTTGATAGCATTAACATGGTCTGATGCAGGTGTACCAGTCTGATTATCCAGTCGGGCGCCATGGATCAACATCTGGACGTGGAAGGCGGCTCCGTTGACCCAGATTTTGAACCCCCGGCTGCTCATCTGTCCGTCGAGCAGCAGAGAGTTTCTGAGCTTCGTGAGATGGTTGCTCAGCTGCTGTTCCAGTCTCCTTAAGTCCTCCCGTAATCGTTGGTCATTGTTCATGAACATACGACGGCGTTTCAGATACTCTGACATTGTGTCCCGGACCCCTGAGGCTTTCTCTTCCCCAAACACACGTCGTAACATGCTGTATGTATGATCACTTCTCTGAGTGCTGCTCCTGATGACGATCTCTATGATCATGGAAATCACCAAAGCTCCGAGTCCAACAGCATTCGGGACTGAAGTCAGTGAACCAATAGCAGATCCCAATTTCTCCATGTATTCTGGCCCTTTGTCGACCAGTATCTTTGACAGCATCTCATTAGAGTAAGCCTGCAGCACAGAGTTAGAGTCATTACCAGAATATTTCAGCAGAGACTCATCTATGCCTATATCTGGTAAGAGGCATGGTTTCTGTACAACGTTGTCAAAAATCCTAAGAGCAGTGCTGTCATATTCCTCTTGTGAATAATCATTGCCCATGATTTGTCCTCCTTATCTGTGATAGCTCACACTAAGTTCAGATGTCCCCCGACCAGCAGACTGAACACTATAATCAGAATGCACTGAGATCAAATCCAGCCCCCTCCCTCACATATAACCAGGATGACAACTCCAGCCGCCAATCAGACCTCTGGAAAAGTTAGGTGTATTTGTTGACTTGTCTCTAAAGTCCAATGTGTCCAAGGTCCAGAAAAACTAATTTTGCCGCATGAATTTACATTTATAGTTTTCTATTCAAATCCAACCCACATGTTATGATTTCAGATTGTTCCTTCATGTGCATTATAAGTGTTTTATAAGCTACTTAAATAAAGAAAACCTTCCCAGAATCCTCCTCAGAAACAGGACAAAGCCAAAAACATCAACAGGATATTGACTTAACCTACGTCAGCATTTAAACTGGACAATATTTGGTGATAAATGGGAATCTTTGACTGATATTTAGGTCTTATAAAAAAAGAGAATGTTTACACAGAGACAGAGCGACACACAGACACACACAGAGACACACAGACACACACAGAGACACACACACAGAGAGACACAAACACACACACACAAACACACAGACACTTGCAAAAAGGACAGAAGGGGAGTTGTATTCAAGGCTAATAAATTAAAATATGAAAAAATATATAATATTGAAATGTTTAGTTGAATAAATAACTGCTGAGTTAAACTGGGATGTAACGATAATAGGAGAGGGTTAACCCGGGTTAGAATATCCACCTTGTTTGTCCCGGTTTACAGTTTTTCTGAATCTACAGTTGTGCCCACTGTCGTTTAGCAATCGAAAAAAAACTAATCAAAATCACTCACTACCGTCAAAAACCACACAAAGCCAGCTAATGTGCAAACACAACTTAGCAACCATTACAAACTACATAAATAAATGCAAAACACTGTGGGATAGCGGGAATAATTTTATTCTTGTACTCAGATTTAAAACAAAAAGAAATAAAATAAAGCTTTTAAAAAAACTGCAGCAGAAAAGAGAAACAAAAGTTATGTAAAGAAAAAAATAAATAAGACATGTTTACAGCATTTATTCTGCCTCAGGATCACGCCTCTCTGCTGGGTGAGGCCACAGGACTTCATCTACGTCACATGCTATGTTCTCCCTTGCGAGGCAACGGGGAAAGAATCCTTTAGCATGCCGAATCCAGCCCTGGCAAGATTCCACGCTGATGTCACCACATGCTCCAGTCATTGCTTGAATTAGGTTCTCCTGTGTGTAAGGGTTATGGTCATACACTTTCCATCTCCATGCCGAGAAAAAGGGAAGAGTATGGTGGAAGAAAGACATTAATGAAATGCTGCTCATTTTGAAACCAGTCGCGTATTCTCGGACCACGGTGAAAGCTCACATTGTCCCAAATGATAACATACATGGGACGCTCTGCCTGCTCGCGTATATTTCTTCTCTGAAGGTCCGGATTATAGAAGCCACTGAGAACCTGCTTAGGTTTGGTTGCACACGTTGCCCTGCCTCCCTGATAGTCATGCCATGCAGCCGAACATGATCTATGACAGTTGCTCGAATGTCATTTGAAATTATTGATCTGCTTGGTCTTTGTCCTCGACCACCACCTCTGACACAGACTCCTCTTCCTCTTCTTCCTCTTCTTCCTCTTCTTCCTCTTCTTCCACCTCTTCCACCTCTTCCTCTGTTCTGCTCCATTGTTGGATCAACTCACGCCATTTGCATTTGACTAGGCTTAAATACTGTTTTCTAATTGTGTGCACTGATTGAACACATGTGTTTTCAATTTTGAGTGGTAGTGTGTAAAGGATGAGAACAGTGTGTTAGTTGTGTTTACCTTCTGTAGCCTGTGTGCACCATTCTGGGTACAAGTGTATGACACTGCAAAGCTGTGTTCTGTGTTTGAGAATGTGTTTAGAGTTTTGGTAAATGGGCGATTCAGATTCGCAAATTGTGTCCTAAACAGATGAATAGTGTTTAAGATTTTGACAACAGTGTGATTGATTTGATAAAAGAGTTTTGGGAGTTGCCAGTTTAGTTTTTACAATGGGATTTAGTTTTTTAGCAATTGAGAAAAACTGTAAAGGAACACTCCGACTTATTGGGACTTTGTCTTATTACCCGTGTCCCCCAGAGTTAGATAAGTCCATACATACCCTTCTCATCTCTGTGCGTGTTGTAACTCTGTCTGACGCACCCACTGCTTTCATGATCTAAACATGGAATATTGTTTGTCTGTTTCCATACAACTATGCATTAAGAGTAATGCAACAGTTACTCATCATTTTGAGCAGTTGTATCAATTGGTAGTTAGATGATTGTAATGAAATTCAAGATTCAAGATTCAAGATTCAATACTTTATTGCAATACAACTCGGTGCAAGTTGCTAGGAATTTGCTTCAGTGTGCTCATGACAGGACATCAACCCGATACAACAAAAAAACATAGAGCTAATATATACACATATGGTATCCCACATGGATCACTTAACACAGGCAGATAAAAAAAGACAGATAAAAAAGAGGACACCAATCACTACATACCTGGATGAAAGTCCAGGAGGCTTAAAATAACAGATGTCAAGTTTAAAGTGACACGTTGCATAGGAATGCATAGCGCAAATCCACACTTGCAAAAAAGGGCAGAAGGGGAGTTGTAATCAAGGCAAATTAATTAAAATATGAAAAAAATATATAATATTTAAGTGTTTAGTTGAATAAATAACACTCAAGCTTTCATCTCTCTGTGTGCATAGGTCATATTTTTGTGTGTGTGTGTGCAGGCAACGTTTGCAAATGTGTGTGTATAGGCAACGAGATGCACACACAGAGACAGAGAGACACACACAGAGGCACACACACACACACACACACACACACACACACACACTAAGGCATGGATATCTGACCCGAGTCCGACGGGACCCGACGGGACCCGACCGGGCCGGGTTCGGACAGATATTTAGAAATTCGGGTCGGTATTCGGTCACATCAGCATGATAAGGCATTTGTTGTACAATGGTGCTACGGCTCCTCTGAGAGAGCTCAGTGTGTGGGTGTGTGTGTGTGTGTGTGTGTGTGTGTGTGTGTGTGAGTGGTCAGAAGAGAGATAGACAAAGAGGAAGCAGACGTGTTGTATGCAACCGGAGCAGAGTTGGTGCAATAAGTTTAAGTTTTGTAGCTACACAGTGTGTGTGGTGTCCGAAATAAAGCCCAGACTAAAAGCCAAGTTCAGTCATTGTCTCACCAGAAACAGGATATTAACCCAGACGATATTCATGTTATACCGTGGGCCCTGGAGGTAACCAGTCCCCCCTGGGTTTCGGATCACGGTCGGAAACGAAGCGATCAGGAAAGGTTAACACAGTCAAGGTTAACATTTCCGAAAGCCTTCCTACAGTTGCTTAATAAAAGCTGGCTTTCCACACAAAAACGTAGCCTACATGTGTCATTAGTATGAGGAAAAAATTTGATTTTAACTGTGTTGGGCTCGGGTCGGGCTAGGACACAAATTTATTAATGCCTGTCGGAGTTCGGTCACGGTTCTGTCAGACGTGGGCCGGGCTCGGACAGAAAGATTTGTCCCGATCCAGACTCTAACACACACACACACACACACACACACACACACACACACACACACACACACACACACACACACACACAAACACATGTTTGCAAAATCTGAGATCAAATCCAGCCCCCTCCCTCACATATAACCAGGATGACAACTCCAGCAGCCAATCAGACCTCTGGAAAAGTTAGGTGTATGTGTTGACTTGTCTCTAAAGTCCAATGTGTCCAAGGTCCAGAAAAACTAATTGTGCCGCATGAATCTACATTTATAGTTTTATATTCAAATCCAACCCACATGTAATGATTTCAGATTGTTCCTTCATGTGTATTAGAAGTGTTTTATAAGCTACTTAAATAAAGAAAACCTTCCCAGAATCCTCCTCAGAAACAGGACAAAGCCAAAAACATCAACAGGATATGGACTTATTATCAGATCGTATACGTCAGTTCTTATTTAAAATTTATATTTCTCTCCTTTATAATTTTGTAACTAATTGTTTTCGTTATTTTACACATAATTATATGTTTGTTTGTTTTAATAAATACACACTACACTTACAATTCTGCTCATTTGTAAAGCACTTTGAATTGCCAATGTGTATGAATTGTGCTAGGCCTATATCAATAAACTTGCCTTGCTTTGCCTTCAGTTCACATCAATTATGTTAGCGGGGAACCTTGCCATCCTATAATAAGTGATTGATCACGCTATTTATACGCCCAAAGCGTGCATATTTCTGCAGACTACCCCACACAATGGCAAATTTCTTTTTATATGCCTCAGATTTTAATCAAACCATTTCTTTTCTACTTGATCAGTTCTGTGCCCTTTTCCAGATACAGCGTTCACTGCATGAGGAATTGCTGCTTTGTATCCATTGCTGACGCTACTAAATATGATGTCTCATATTTTGCAGCAGTACCTCCACTTCTGAAGTCACTCACTAAACTGAACCGGGTTCAGCGAGTCACTTGAGTAACTTGAGTCAGTATTGCTATATCGCCAAGGAAACTCCTAGCAGTCCTACTGCGCACAGCCACTCGCAACCTCATGCAGCTGCTCACAGCAGAGCCATTTAGTCACGGGAAAGAAAGCATTTTGAGCCAGACTGTTTATTTATTGTCTTAACTTAGTGTAGCCAAAGCAATATATAGGCTTTCAATGTAGACACAGAAACAGGAACAGAGATATGCCCGTAGTCAATACATTATTATAATTCTTTTTTAAATCGACTGTCTGCTCAACCTAATTGCATTTTAACATATTACATTTATACACCAAAACCTACAGTAGGCCTAGCTAGGCTACATGCAGAACATTGTATGTTATTTCAGAAGTGAAAGAATGGCTTTTGTTGTGGATTTGCTTTACTCTGAGCTCGAGGAGCGACTTCACTCGCCCCTCTGAATCAGATCCACTCATCATGACAACGTAGCCGGCTGATTCGCGGGATTGACTGACTCGCACGAGCATCGACAACTCACGAGTCAGCGACAACTCACGAGCCCTTGTTGACTCGTGAGTTCTCTAGTGCAGGGGTTCTCAACCTTTTGCAAGCTGGGCCCCCCCAAAGCTGGTTCATTGCAGTTGGGGCCCCCCCCCTCCAATTTCTTGGCGAAATGTCTGATAAACGTAGCCTCAAATCATCCTCGATTTGTGCACGATTGCGGTATTTCGTTTTGAGTGCAGTCATTTCTGAGAATCCTGCCTCACACAAATATGCCGACGTGAAAGGGAGGAGAATCTTCAAGGTGACGTCACAGAGTTGAGAGTATCCCTGCATCAATGCTGCCCAGAATGACGAAAGAGGACAGGAGGTCAGTGGCGTAACAAGCCAACACCGGGCCCCTATGCAGGATTATCAAGGCGGGCCCCCCCTACTACAGCACGTGATGACGGCGCAATGTCCACGAGTAGGCTACCATGAATAGGACAGGAGAGGATCATAGAGACACAGCATGTAAGGGATGGGATGACTGACAAAATCAGGAGTAGCCTATGCGCACCACAACATAACACTGGTGAATGTGCACCATAACACATGAAAAAACACACAAGGGCAGTCCCTACAGGATTTCACCGCCTTTTTTGAGATTGTTGTGGCCCAAAATGCCTGATTTCACGGGAGCTTTTGTTAAAAATTGCGTTAAAAGTTGTGGTGTCTTTTGTATGTGTGTTGCAATGAAGTTGCAGAAGACAGTGAAAGGTGCAAAAAAAGTTGCAATTTCTTTTTATAGTTCTTTAAAAATAAAAAGGAAACTTGTTTTGGGGAGAATAATAATTAGTATCATTAATTAATTACTCTGGGCTGAGATTTCCTAGGGAACCTTAAAAGGCTCAGGATGCTGCAAATGTTGGTATCTAATGTGACTGTTATCACCACTGTTCATCACGCCCCCAACCGGCCCGTCAGACACCGCCTACCAAGAGTCTGGGTCTGCCGAGGTTTCTTCCTAAAAGGGAGTTTTTTCTTGCCACTGTCGCAATAGCCACTGCTAATGCTTGCTCTTGAGGGAATTACTGTAATTGTTGGGGTTTTGGAATTTATAGAGTGTGGTCTAGACCTACTCTATCTGTAAAGTGTCTCGAGATAACCTTTGTTATGATTTGATACTATAAATAAAATTGAATTGAATTGAAATTAATAGGAAAATGGCTGGTGGATTTAAAGGTGCAATATGTAATATTGTGTGTAATACTGGCAGCTAGCGGGTAAAATAGTTACTGCACTACCAATTCAAAATACTGGTGTAATTACACTGGTCCAATTGAGTAAGGCCACGCATCATACAGATGTCCTTGTTCATTTATTTCCACGTTTTATCGTAAGACACCGTGAAAACTAAAAGAAAAATAAACACATAAAATACAATAAGTCAAATGCAATTCCACCAGTCATTTCACAGTCTCTGAAACACGTTTCAACAACTAGACGGGCCCACAATGTTAGCTTCACAACAATACATTAAATGTAAAGAAAGTACAACAATATTAAACATAAATGTGACAAGGCTGAAATACAAGGGCAAAATTACCGTGTGCGCCTCTTGAACCGTGCATAATCTTAATTTGAAGCCGTACATGTGTCTCTGCGGCCACGTTTGCTCTCTCTGTCTGTCTTCGACCCACAATGCAACAGGTGTGGCCTTCATTAAACTCTGGTCATTTGACCTCCACATAAAAAATGACATTTGTACTACAGAACAACATTCAAACCCACTTATTTTAAAGTAAAATATTTTGTACAATTTTAAATTGAACATCCCCTTTTTAAACTCTTATTTATTAAATTTTTTATGTTTTTTTAATATGAAATTATCAGAAATATAGACCAAACGAGCAAATCTTTATAACACTGTCCCTCAGACAGTTACACTCCCATCAAATTACTATGATTTATAACACATTTATGGAAGCATTTGAATAAATCTAGTAATTTCCAGAAATAAACAACTGGTATTTTATATCTCGCAGGTCAACATTGCCACTTTAAACTCTCCTTACTTGTAGGTTCTTAGATATTAGTTCCAAAGTCTTTGACCCTCTTTCTTGAGCTTTCTGTTTCCCATTTGTATTGTAACTTTACGCACCAACCCATCTTCATCTTTACACACATCTAGTACCCTACCAATTCTCCACTCATTACGGGGCACCTCATCTTCTTTGACAATGACTATATCGCCAATCTGCACATTACGCCTTGCAGAGTGCCAGCGTTGTCTGAGGATAATGTTTGTCAGATACTCTTTCTTCCATCTACTCCAGAATTGTTCTGTCAGGTACTGTACCCTGCGCCACCTTTTCTTGGCATACACATCTTCTGCCACAAATTTTCCTGGAGGAGGAAGCGGAACAGAGCTTTTCATGGTCAGCAAATGGTTCGGAGTAAGTGGTTCTAGACTTTTGGGATCATTGATGCTGTCAGTAGTGAGGGGACGACTGTTTACTATTGACATCGCTTCATAGAAAAATGTTCTTAAAGAAGCATCATCTAATCTTCCAGCACTCTTGGAGAGGACACAGCTGAGGACGCTCCTAACTGTCCTTATCTGCCGTTCCCAAACCCCTCCCATGTGACTAGCATCAGGTACGTTCATGATAAAGTCACAATGTTTCTCAGCCAGGTAAGACGTCAGCCTGTCTTTATCAACTTCTTTAAAGGCCTTTGTGAGTTCATTTTTAGCCCCAACAAAATTTGTCCCTCGATCTGACCTGATTTGTCTTACAGCTCCACGAATAGCTATAAAACATCGCAGTGCGTTTATGAAGGCATCAGTTGTTAGATCTTCTAATATTTCAATGTGGATTGCTCTTGAGGACAGACAGGTGAATATCAGACCATATCTCTTATGCTCTTCGACCCTGTTTAGTCAGAAAGGGCCCAAAACAATCCATCCCACAGAAGGAGAATGGTGGTGAGGGATCGACACGGTTAGGAGGTAGATCTGCCATCTTTTGTGTTTCTGTAGGTCTGCGAGCTCTTCTGCATGTGACACATTGTTTGATGTAGCTTGCCACAATTTTGCTGCCACCCACTACCCAGTAACCATGTGCTCTGAGCTCATTAAGAGTCTGTCCTCTGCCTTGATGCTGACTTTTTTTCATGACAGTAACCTATGATCAGAGGTGTAATAACCCCATCTCTTGGTAAGATTACCGGATGCTTCAAGTCATGAGGTAAGGAGGCCTTCTTTAATCGCCCTCCCACTCTGAGAACACCGTCTTGCATTACCGGATCAAGCTGGAACAACTGATGGTTTTGTGGCAGTTTACCATGATTCAGCATTTGTATTTCCTCTTTGAAGGCATTCTTTTGAGCTAACTTCACAAGTACAAGACTGGCTTTCCTTCTGTCTTCTACACTTATGGGTTCTGCTGTTTTTGCTCTTTTTGCCAGTTTCTGGATTCGAGCAACAACATTCAACGTTGTATGCCATTTTGAGAAGCGCCCAAGTCTTTCCAGAAAGTTTTCCTCCTCGACTTCTGTCTGTAGTGCTTGTATTACTTTGACTTCTGGATCTCCCACCATAAGCTGTGGAGTTGACTTATGGGTGACAATTTCTCTTTCCCACAGGAATTTTGGTCCAGTGAACCACGATGAATTCATCAACTCTGCCACCTTGAGCCCTCTGGGCGTGGTCTGCGGGTTTTGGTCAGTGTCAATGTAGTACCACTGGGCTGGGTCTGTTGTTTCTCTGATTCGTTGGACTCGATTAGCAACGAAAACATGAAACCTGCGTGACTCGTTGTTAATGTAGCCTAAGACTACCTGTGAGTCTGTCCAAAAGTATTCTTGGTCGATCTTGAGCTCCAGCTCCTCCTTTAACATACTGCCAACTGCTGAGGAGACCACTGCAGCTGTTAACTCCAGTCTAGGTATAGTTACAACTTTGGTGGGTGCAACCCTAGCTTTACCTATGACTAAGGAGCAATGCACTTTATCTTCTGTCACAACTCGGATATATGAACACTGACCGTACCCATAACTACTTGCATCCGAGAAGTGATGCAGTTCAATCCTCTGTACCATCCCTAGGTTTTCAGGAACAAAGCATCTTGGGATCTGGAGTTTCTGCAGATTCTGTAGATCGTTCAGCCAATTCTCCCATCGAGGCTTTAATTCTGCAGGCAGTTGTTCGTCCCATCCAATGCCCTTTTGGCACATCTCCTGCAGTATTTTCTTTCCCAGCAGAAGGAAAGGAGCCAGGAAGCCTAGTGGGTCAAACACAGAAGCGACTGTAGAGAGAATTCCCCGCCGTGACACTGGCTTCTCATCCAGGGCGACATTAAAGGAGAATGTGTCACTGTTCGCACTCCACTTCACTCCCAACACAGTCTGAACTGGGAGTTCCTCATGATTGAGATCCACATCCTGTACTCCACTGGCTAGTTCCCTGTCAGGGATAGACTCCAAGACTTCTCTGTTGTTTGAGATGAACTTGTGAAGATGTAATCTCCCTTTCGCACATACATTTTGCGCTTCTCTGACTAGTTTGATGGCTGTGTCCACAGAGTCTACGCTGATCAACCCGTCATCAACATAAAAATTCTTTCTTATGAAGTTGGCTGCTGCGGGATACTCCTTCTCGTTTTTGCTTGCGAGGTACTTCATTCCATAATTTGCGCAGCCTGGAGAAGATGCTGCTCCAAACAGATGGACCCGCATTCGATATTCTTTTGGCTCTGTCTTTGTATCACCGTTTTCCCACCACAGGAATTGTAAGTAGTCTCTGTCCTCTGGGCTTACATGGAACCTATGGAACATTTTTTCAACGTCACAGATCAGTGCAATTGGGTGTTTGCGGAACCTGCAGAGTACTCCTGTCAATCCGTTTGTGAGGTCGGGTCCGGTTAACAAGTGATCATTCAGAGCTGTGCCCTCATACTTGGCTGAGCAATCAAACACAACCCTAATTTTTTCTGGTTTTCTAGGGTGGTATACTCCCTGGTGAGGAATATACCAGACATATCCTGCCCTGGGTTGGTTCTCAGCTCTCTCTGCATCCCCATCTTTAAATACACTGTCCATGAACTTAATGTAGTCATCTTTGAATCTTGGATTTCTCTCAAATTTTCTCTTCAGCTGCTTCAGCCGCACCAGAGCCAGACGCTTATTTTCTGACAGTTGTGGGCGTGTCTTAAAAGGAAGAGGCATCTCAAGGTGTCCATCTGCATTCTGGTGTATTTTTTCATTCAGTAAATGCATGAACTGAATGTCATCTTGTGATATGCTCTTTTCCCCTGGGTTAGTATCTTTGAAGTCAGCTTCAAGGGCTCTGATGACATTGGCTGGTGTCAATGGTGGAAGTTCCTTGACAGATACCCGATGGCACAGACCGGTCACTTCTGTTGACTTTGCAACCTGAGATGAATTGCCAACAATGCTCCAACCCAGGTCAGTTTTGATACCATACGGCTCACAGTCACCTCCTGTTATGACTCGTCGTGGAGCCAAGGCTCTGGGGCAATCATAGCCTATGAGGAGTCCAACCTCACACTCCATCAGCTCTGGTATTTCCTGTGCTATTTGGGTCAAATGTTTCCACTTTTGGCAGTTTCAGGGGTAGGAATGTGAGAACGTTCAAGTGGAATGAAGTCTCTGGTGTAAGCAGGTGGCAAGTTGACAAAGCTTTTTGAGGTAAACCCTTTAATTCTAAGCCCACTGACTCTTTCACTCTGAACAATGGAATCTTTTCCCATCATAGTGGTAAGCTTCAACTTGACTGGCTCTGAACCCGCCCCCATCTTCTCACTTACCCCTTGGTCTACAAAGGTGTTGCTACTCTGCGTATCTAGTAGGGCATACACTAAGGTCTCTGTTTCAGGGGTGGTGACTGAAGAAATCCAAACAGGCACTATCATGGATGTGCTCCCACCTTCACCTCTATCCACGCAGCAGGAAAGGGAAGATGTGTTTTCTTCTGCTTGCATAGCATGAGAAGAAGATGCGTCTGCTGTAGCAGATCGGTCCTCGTGAAGTGGTGTTGGATGAGGTTTCTTACATATGCCACAAGCTGCTTTATTCTTGCAGTTCTTTGAATTGTGTCCCCTCCTAAGACAACCAAAGCACAGGTTATTGTCTAATACGAACCTTTTCTTTTCCTCTGCAGGCTTACCGGAGAGCTTCTGGCATTTGTGGATGGAGTGGCTCTCTCCACAGCATAGGCATGTTACTGGGTTAGAAGAGAATGCTGATATGCTCACTTTCCTTGATCCATTTGAATCTTTTGAGCTGTTCTCTACAGCACTGTTTGTTTTCAAACTTGACATTGATTTATCAGATGTATCTGCTTTCACATTTGTACTGAATGCACTAGCCTTTGGACGTTTTACATCTCTTAGTGGCCTTTCTTCAGGAGACTTTAACGCTTGAAAGGATGTCACAGGATTGCAGGCTATATCTGCTTCCTTTGCTAAAAAGTCTGCAAACTCCCTGAAATTGGGATATTCCTCGGTTTGTCGCAGCTGCTTTGTGACATGGCGATTCCAGCGAGAGGTCAACCAATCTGGGAGTTTCTGGAGTATCTTTCGGTTTTCCTCACAGTCATTCAATACCTGGAGTCCCTTGATGTGAGGCATGGCATTGCTGCATGCTGTCAGGAAATCACTAAATTGTCTTAATTTCACTGACTCTCTTGAGCCAATCTTAGGCCAGTTGTTCAATTTTTCTCTGTATGCACACTGGATCACAAAGGGATGGCCGTATCGAGCATTCAATGCTTCCCATGCTTGATTGTAAGCTTCATCATCCTTTCTGTAGAAGGCTCCTTCTACTACGGATCTTGCCTCACCACTGATGTACTTCTGCAGGTAAAACAACCTGTCCACTGGATTTATACATTGACGTTCTATTAGTGCTTTGAAATTTGTTCTCCACTCTAAGAACTTAAGTGGGTCTCCTAAAAAGACTGAGGGTTCAGGTGTAGGAAGTCTTGTAAGAAACATTGCATCATGCAGGGCTTGTACTAATGATGATTCCTTGCTAGTATTGGTTGTTTGTTCATCATCATTCTTATGCGTTTTTTCTTTTTTAATTTCTTTACGTGGTACTGGAGGTGTTGCTTGGTCTTCGCTGCAAATCTCATTTGAGTCCGCTTCAGAGTATGCCCTAAGCTTAGCAGCTATCACATTAAGATCTCTCTGGTTTTCCAGTCTTTTAAGTTCTTGCTTTTGTGCAGCAATTGCCTCCTCCATATTTATTTCAACCTTCTTTGCGGCCAGCTGCGCTGCGCACTCCGCCCTTTTTGCTGTTATGCTTTGCTGTTCTGATGACTGTGAAGAACGGTTTGAGTGGTGGCTACGAACAGTAGATTTGGTCTTTGAAGACCCAAATATTGACTGGGCATACTCTCTATCCAGTATCACATGAAGTCTTGCGTTTTCTGCTTTAGCATCAAATTCCTCTTGCCCTACTTCATTCATGCGTACCTTCATTAGCTCCATCAAGTCTCTTGATACCGCTGAGCAGGAATCCACCTTCCTTCTAATCTCAGTAGAGGGTGTTGATTGAGATCGTACATTTACGTACGCATCTTTAACTTGTTTCTCTAGCCCTTCCACGGCATCCATCATTTCACTCAAGTCTTCATCAGAGCACTCATCTTTAAGATTGATGCGTGCAGCTTTAACCTGCTCTTTCCATTTTTCATACAGTGTTATGAATTTACCCTCATTTTGAGAGGTCTCTTGTTGCTTCAGCTCCAGCATTTTTGGGGTTAACTTTCTCTCTCATGAAGATCTCCTGAGGTTGTCTGTCTGGGAGGTGTTAGAGCTAGGCTCAACTGTTGATATTTTTAGTATCTCTATTTTAGCAAGAATTTCACCTATACATATTTCTAGTCTCTCCCTTTCAGCTTCCTCTGTTTGTGCCTTTAACTGTACTCTCAAACTGCTTAACTCCTTTTGCAGGGACTCTATTTTTTCACTTAATTTGGCACTTGGTGATTTTTCATCCTGAACTGACATTTCACAGATTTTGGAAAATGCGCTGTATACATCAAATTATTACTAACTGTACAGGTAAACCCTTTACAACTATGTAGTTATCATTGCGATCGACTACTATTTCTATTCACTCAACTCGTTAAGAGTATTTGAACTCTCAGATGAAAGCTATTACCAATAACATTAAAACATTAATAACAATTAGGCCTACACTGATAACTCAAGAACAACAGTTGGGCTATAAAAACAAATAAAGTACCCTATCGTTAATAAACCAGTTTTTTTTTTTTTTTTTTTTTTTTTTTTTTAACAAGTTTCCTTTAACATTTTTTCTTTTTTTTGCTTATAAGGATTAATGAGCGAATCTCTCTTAATGAACCAGTAGTTTGTTTATCAAGTCCCTTCTTTCAAACTGTACAAAGGTCCATAAAGAAGCACAGAGTAGCACAATCAAACCTGGCGCTGTCTGTGGAGCCGCCCGTTTTGTGTTGACAGCACTGGACGAAACAGTTTCTGCACTCTGGCCAGTAGAGGGTATTTGCGGAGCTAGTCCTCGCTGTGGGGGCCTCTATTGGCGAAATCGCGGCACTCTCCGCCCTGTCTCAGGAACGACTCTCCTTCCTTCTTCCGTGGATCAGCTCGCCACTTCTCTCGCTTCTTGTCCGGTCACACGCTGCCTCAACGATGCTTCCCTCCCTCTCTCTCTCTCTCTCTCTCTCTCTCTCTCTCTCTCTCTCTCTCTCTCTCTCTCTCTCTCTTCCCGGACACCGCTGCTCTTTAGTAAGACTCTCACTTTAGACTCTTGGCCATGCTGGCGTTACGTTTTCACTGTAATTACACTGGTCCAATTGAGTAAGGCCACGCATCATACAGATGTCCTTGTTCATTTATTTCCACGTTTTATCGTAAGACACCGTGAAAACTAAAAGAAAAATAAACACATAAAATACAATAAGTCAAATGCAATTCCACCAGTCATTTCACAGTCTCTGAAACACGTTTCAACAACTAGACGGGCCCACAATGTTAGCTTCACAACAATACATTAAATGTAAAGAAAGTACAACAATATTAAACATAAATGTGACAAGGCTGAAATACAAGGGCAAAATTACCGTGTGCGCCTCTTGAACCGTGCATAATCTTAATTTGAAGCCGTACATGTGTCTCTCTTGACCCACGTTTGCTCTCTCTGTCTGTCTTCGACCCACAATGCAACAGGTGTGGCCTTCATTAAACTCTGGTCATTTGACCTCCACATAAAAAATGACATTTGTACTACAGAACAACATTCAAACCCACTTATTTTAAAGTAAAATATTTTGTACAATTTTAAATTGAACATCCCCTTTTTAAACTCTTATTTATTAAATTTTTTATGTTTTTTAATATGAAATTATCAGAAATATAGACCAAACGAGCAAATCTTTATAACACTGTCCCTCAGACAGTTACAACTGGAGAGTCGTCTCCCCCGCCCCCTCCTGCCCAGACTCGAAGTTCACGGGGGTTGCCAGGCTGAGACCGCAGCATTCACAACAATGTAGCTGGACGCTTTTCTCACAACCAGACATTACTCCACAGTACAGCAGAGTAGCTAACGGTAGATGCTAGTCTCACATAGCCAGACATTACTCCACAGCACAGCGGAGTAGCTAACGGTAGATGCTAGTCTCACATAGCCAGACATTACTCCACAGCACAGCGGAGTAGCTAACGTTAGATGCTGGCTATATTGACAGTCATAAAAGCCCGTGCTCACGTGGAGCTCTGTAACCAACTGACAGACACACTTTTTCGGCTTAAAATTACAGTATGAACCGCTAAAAACACAACAACCTCACTGTCCTCTCCACACGCCAGTCAGGCACACTTCCTCGGCTTAGAATTACAATACGAAACGCTAAAAATACCACTACCTTGCCGACACACTTCATTGGCTTAGAATTATGGCAACAATCGCTAAACACACTGCAAACTCACAGCCCCCCTCTCGTGGTTAAAAATAACTCACCGTTGTCGGCTCCAGCCGCTGAAGAGGCTACACGCTGTAAACAGCCATGACAACAGTTAGCAGGGTTAGCATGGCGGCGTTAGCTCAGTTGAGTCCTACTGTGTCTCAATTGTTTTTGCGAGTAACCAACTCGGGTACTCTAGCTATATAATTCAATGTGAGTACACAAATGTTGAAATGACAAAAAATGCCCATCCCTAGTAGCTGTGATAAATTAGCCTGAAGCTAATGCTTACCTGTTCAGGAGAAAATAAGCCAACTCTGCGTCCTTTTGGGATCTAAGCTGTCTCCATCTTTCAAATACATCTCCAATATTTACCAGGGGGTTGTTACGTCTCTGGTCACGCAACTGTTAGAAACATGCTGTTTTCTTTTTTTATGTCATGTAGAATCTATCTCCGTTGATCCTGTTCGTTTGTTTGCTGCTTTCATGGCTGTACTAACGTTACAGCTGTAGCGCGCTGGGTTTACGTTTTTACAGGTATATCTGGCAACCCGGCCTGCCTGTCAAACTGGGCCGTTGATAACAACACACAGATCAAAACATAAACAGAAATTCCGTCAAGGAATGTAAATTTCAAAAAGAAAAAATATTGAAATTAGCATTGTTGTCAGAAAAGATAGTATTTCAGTTTAACATGTTTCCTTAATATCTGATGAGGCATTGGTGTCATTTTTGGATTTATTACAGTATAAATATTACATATTGGACCTTTAAGACAAAAAATAATAATTTATTGAATGAATCAAATATGAACATATCTGTCACTGTCAGTGGCTTGTTGATCTTTACCTATCCTGGCCACACACACACACACACACACACACACACACACACACACACACACACACACACAGGGTTTGATAAAGTACTTATTGGACTTTAACTTATCATTGCACTTACAATAATGAGCATAGCTGTCCTCAATTTAGGTCATCTGCGTTTTTTCCTGCATCCACCGTGTGTGATTGTGTGTGTGTGTGTGTGTGTGTGTGTGTGTGTGCGTGCGCGCGTCAGTCGCGGGGGAAATGGAGCAGCAGCCCCGCCCGCTGCAGAGAGCAGACAGTATTGAAACAGCAGCCGCTTCAGTGACTATATAATGAAAAATCGTTACAGCGTACATTGATGTTAAAATGTACACATGTTAGCAGTAGAGTCTAAAATGTTTTGCGCGGTCTTTCGCTGTACGTTTTGTTGGTAAATGTGAGATGTTCAAGTCACACACACGATCGTCTTCATAACAGAAACAAGGAAATTAATTTGACCCGTTCTCACTCCCGCTTGGTCAGTGGCTGTTCTCTCATTGCTGACAGGTGCTCAGACGCTGATTGAAATAAATAAAATAAAGTCTGCGAGGCTGGGGAACATGTTGCAGTTCCCTCAACTGATGCGGCTGTGCTATAGGTCAAGTTTTTGTGTGAAGGCGTCCACTCTGTCTGCAAGGTGCTAAATCTGAGTTTATATGAGGAGCGGTGTGTGTCTCCTCTCTGGTCTGACTGCACGCTGGGACTGGTGCGCGAGGCTAATGACTGTGAGGGCTTTTGGTCGGGGAGGAGCTCACGGCAACACCCGCTGCTGGTTGAGCACAGTAGCTGCAGAGTGATACGTGCTTTTGAGTCTCCAAACACCACAAAAGTCTCCAATAAAACCAGTAAAAGTCGCTAGATTAGTTTTTGACAAAAAAGTCGCCAGGAGGATGATTTGTTTGTGTGTTACAGTCCAACCACTTGCATTTCAACATGGGGGAATTTTTTTTTCTGAATTCGTTTTTTTTCTTTTTTCTCCCATCCTGTAGCCTACTCGCGCCCCCCCGGGAGAGTGTCCGCGCCCCCCCAGGGGGGCGGGCCCCACCGGTTGAGAACCACTCTAGTGAATCCCACGGTCTGCGAGCTTCCGGCTCTGAGTCTGCGGGTCGGGAACTGTCTCTCTGCTCACTCAGGCGCTTGAGTTAACTTGTGGAGTTGCTGTTGCCTACAAAATTGTAAGTTATAAAGCTTTTGGCAGCTAAAATGGCTAGGACTAGTAATAGCTAATGTTGCAGGAGGTTTGTGTGTGGCGCTGTTATCATTTTAGATTGAATTGTAGTAGGACTCAACTGAACCGGGTTAATGATACTAGAGACTCACGACTCATGAGTTAATGTAAAGACTCGGGTCAAAGATCCGAATGAGTCACGACTCAAACAGGTTTAAAGTGTGCACACGGCCCTGCCATATCATGCCCTTTTATGGGAAGTAATGAGGCGTTTACCTATAGGAGCAACGGGCACAAGCTTTCAAGTTATGAAGACATGGGGATTCATCATTCTAAGAACCCATCCTGCAAACAATTCTGCTGTTTAAGAACACGTCATGAATCAGACATAGACTCTTCTTAGGGACTTTCTTAAAGCGTAACTCTCGCCAAAATGCAACCTAGGGTCTTTTTGGAAATGTACCAGAGTCAAACTTTCATTTTATAAGCATATTTAAGACAGAAGCGCCACTTTTAAGATGTACCGTATTTTCGTTTTTCGGTCAAATTGCCTTTTGAATGGGAGTGCTAGGGGCACTTTATGCTAGCATCAAAATAGCTATTTTTAAAACACTAAGAAGTCTCGACACAACATGAGACTTTGCTCCAAAGTAATTGAAATTGTATCACCAGGGGCTCTACACCTTAACTACACCGATGTACACGGGATCTACTAAATCTGTGGCTACTTGTTTTGATATCGACTCGTTTTGAATGCCGAGGTGGTAGCGGCCGGAAACAACAAGAGCTACGGTGAGTTGTTCCAAACCTTTCTTTTTAGTAAACTCTGTGTACACAAACAATGTTCTCAAGGCTGAGTTAATGTCTAGATCCCCTGGTGATACTTGGAGCAAAGTTTCATGTTGTGTCGAGCCTTCTTAGTGATTTTGAGCTAGCATAAAAGTTCCCCTATCACTCCCATTCAAAAGGCCATTTGACTGAAAGACGAAAATACGTCTTTCAGTCAAAAGTGGCGGTACCGTCCTAAATATACTTTTAAACGAAGGTTTGACTCGGTTACATTCACAAAAAGACCCTAGGTTGCATTTTGGCGAGAGTTACGCTTTAAGAACATATTTAAGAGAAAACTTAGGAAGATATTGGTGAATGAGGCCCATTGTTTTTTCCACTGGATCTGTGCAACCGAGGATTTTTTCATAAATGGGTGAATAGCCCAGTTATTAAGTTTATTAAACAGCACTATATAACAAACATACACACACACACAAACACACACACACACACACACACACACACACACACACACACACACACACAGACACACACACACACACACACACAAACACACAGACACACACACACACACACACACACACACACACACAGACAGACAGACACAGACACAGACACACACACACACAGACACAGAGACAGAGACACACACTTTCTCACACACACACACACACGCACACACACAGACACATAGACACATAGACACACAGACACATAGACAGACAGACAGACAATGATCAGCTGGTAGATGCCAGTTGGTATCCACTAACTTTGCTAAACTATATTCTGTAAATAATAATAGTGGCCCACTTTATAAGAATGGACATTAACTATCCAGATTTTCCAAATTCCTGTTAAATCTAAAGAATACAAACACGAACATTCCAGCTGTTATAAAACTGAGCTTTTATGTTTTGTATTATTTTGAGAATAAAATCATAGAACAAGAGAATGTTTATGTCGTTTTTTTCACTCAAGAAAAAACAAAATGGTCCAACATCAAGAGAAACATTTCAGGGAACAGCTGCAAGATTTAATGATGTTCGCGGAATTATGTTTTTATTTATTTATTTTTTATTGTGAAGGATGTGAATGTAAACAGTGGGCGTGGCCGTTCTCTCACTGTAAAACATCCATGGGCGCGGCCAGTAGCTGAGTCAAATCAGACACTCACAGACCATCCAGGACAGGAAGTTTAGAGATGGTGCCTTCAAAATAAAACCGGTGGAAAAGAAAATCTAGTGCTTGCAAAAAAGGATACACACACACATCAACAGACTCTCTCTCTCTCTCTCTCTCTCTCTCTCTCTCTCTCTCTCTCTCTCTCTTCTCTCTCCCTCTCTCTCTGTCTTCTCTGTCTTCTCTCGCTCTCTCTCTCTTCTCTCTCCCTCTCTCAATTTTTCAATTTCATGTTGCTTTATTGGCATGACAAAAAAAGTACATCTGTGTTGCCAAAGCATAAGAACAAACATACATATAAAATAAAAATAACAAGGAGTAAATACATCTGATGTAATAATAATAATAATAATAATACAAGTAAACATATAATTATGATATAAATGCAGATACTAAACAACTTCTGTGCAGTTCCCTCAGAGGGTACATTGAAACAATATATAAAAAAAAGAATACAAATAACTAAAATAATAAATTAGAAAAGAAATGATAATCTATACAATTCTCTATTTATTGTTCCTTGTATTGTAGCAGGAGAAGACATATTTAGCTGCTAGCCATGCCCTGTTTTTATCTTCCCCTAATAAAAAAGGAAGCTTTTTGTCCTCAGTATAGGTAGTGAAGCCTGGTATATGTTTTTCAAATTTTTGGAAATATTTGGTTCTTAAGTCTTCATTTTTGGGACATGTACATAGGGAAATGTAATTCTGTTTGGTTATCCTGGTGGCAGTGTGTACAGACTCGTTCCTCTCTCGGTCTCCACACTTTGAAATGTCGACCTCTTTCAATTTCAAGCTCATGGTCACTGACTCTGTATTTTGTTAAAATTCGTATTTCTTTTGGATTTTTTGTTTTGAGATATTCGGCCAATTTGATATCTTTGTTCAGGGATTGATAACAGAGGAGTTTGTGTTGTATTTTATTTTCATTTTGCCATTGTTCTGTATACTCGTCTTTTAATTTAGTTTCAAATCTTTTGATTGAAGACTGAGGATTGTGTCTGTGGCGGCTCTGAGGCTCAGTGTACCTGTCTCTCTCTCTACCTGTCTGTCTATTACTGACTGTGTTTAGCTCAGTGTACCTCCGAGCCAGCTGGTTGAGGGGGTGGACATCTGAACACTGCTGGTTGCTCAGGAGAGCTTTGTATGCAATGGAATTTTTATCAGCTTGATTTAAATGCTGCCAAAATTTAATTGACCTTTTTTGGATATGAATTTTCAGAGGGAATATACCAAGTTCTGCTCTGCATGCATTGTTTGGGGTGTTTGGGCGAACTTTTAGAATCATTTTACAGAATTCCAATTGTAATTTTTCAGTGGGAGTTTTATCCCAGTTTTTAAATTCTGGTTTCGAAATCGGGACCCAAACTTCGCTTCCGTAAACATTGTTGGTGTTATCAGAAAATAGTATATTTTTAGCCAAATTCTTGCGGGGATATTTGTTTTTCCAAATTTGCATTTGATTGCATACAAAGCTCGCCGAGCTTTATTACATAGTGTGTTTATGGCCAGGTTGAAACTCTGTTGTAAACCTTCTTCTGTTGGGGACAACATCACCAGATCATCGGCATAGAGCAGGAACTTGATGTTGGAATCGTGAAGTGTGAGACCTGGGGCTGCAGATTGTTCCAACATCGCTGCTAGTTCATTGATGTAAATGTTAAACAGTGTTGGACTCAAACTGCATCCCTGTCTCACTCCACGCCCTTGTTTAAAGAATTCTGTTCTTTTAGAGCCAATTTTTACTGCACATTTATTTTCTGTGTACAGTGATTTAATAGTGTCATAGACTTTACCCCCTATACCGCTTTCAATAAGTTTATAAAAAAGCCATCTCTCTCTGTCTGTCTGTCTGTCTGTCTGTCTGTCTCTCTCTCTCCTCTCTCTCTGTGCAGAAAGCTTGTTGTAGGGGTTATGTTACGTGCGGTCTCAGCCAGATACCTTTTAAAGTTTGTGTTTTTTTTTAAAATAAAATTAATTATTTGTTCTACTATCTTTCCGCTGCAGCTCAAAGGAAACCCTGTAGAAACACAGAGAGGGAATTTTACACTAAAAAAACACTGTAAGGTTGGAATGTATCGACTACCAGAGTCACGTTGAAGTGAAGTCTCATATTAGCTTCAGATAAACGTTATTTTATTTTTTAGTCCCTTACATTGGCCCCTGATGAAGGGATCTCTGTATGGACCAGGAAGAACAGGAGGAACGATCACAGCCAGTTAAACCTACATCACATTTGTTTAGCTGATGTTTTTATCAAAACAACTTACAATAAGTGCATTCAATACATGGATGCAACCCTAAAACGTGCAGGAATCATGCACACAAGTACAATAACTTTATCAAACATGCTACAACTTCATATGGACACAGTGGTATACGCAGTATACACACTAAGAAAACTCCAGGATTTCCATATACCCACTTAAAAATGCCCAATTACACGCAACAACATACTTTACATTATATTTTTGATATATTTTCTTTCATCTGTGTTTCTCTTCTTCACATAGGCTAAATAAAGGGAATTCCACCGTAAATTGGTGGATAAAGTGTATCTAAATACAGGAAATAAAGTCGTTGATGCTCAAAACTTCCCTGGGGGAAGACACCCAGACCCCCCACGATATGCCCCCCCTCCCCCAAATGCAGATTCTGACCAATATACAGCACAGTATACCCACTACAATACATTTGACTACACCTCTGTATCAAGACAGACTTCAACAATTGTACCTATGATGCTGTCCTTTAGGCCAGTGTTTCTCAAATGCGGGTCCGTGTCCCCCTAGGGGTACTTTGGAGGACTGCAGGGGGTACGTGACATATTTTGCAAAATGTTTTTCAGTTCCAAGGCTGTAGTTACTTTTTTGAAGTTTGTCACCTTTTTTTGAAGGTTTTGTCGTTTGTTTTGACCTGTTTTTGCCTTTTTTACTTACTTTTTTCTACTGTCTTTTTTTTCTTCAAAGTTTTTGTCTCTATTTTTCAAAGTTTTTTTCTGCTTTTTTGGCACTTTTCTTTCGAAGTTTGTCCTTATTTGATTTTTTTTGTCGTCCTAGTGTTGCCTTTCTTCTTTCTACTGAGTTTTTTTGTTTTTTTGAAGTTTTTGTTACTATTTTCGACCTATTCTTGCCTCCCTTCTTTTTTCAAGTTATTTCGCCTTTTTTCTTCATCATTTAAATGTTTTCCAGGTACAAGGCTGTTGTTTAGTAAATCTCTCGCTGACATCGCTGTATTCTTCCTCTCTTTTCTCCTAAAATTTATTCGCGCTGGATAGGGGGTTCATGGCTTTAAAAAACTGTTCAAAGGGGGAACATTTTGAAAAAAAGTTTGAGAAACTGCCTTTACTTTGACAAATCTTAACCGGAAGTTGTACCTGACTCTAGCTTCCACCGCTGACTGTAAACATTACCGTCTGTCTATGGCTTACACACTTCTTCAGTTCATCTTTACGTTACGGTAACGGAGCTGCCTTCATTCACGTCATACCGAGTTCAAACCAGCGGAGAAATGGATGACCAAGACGAAGATCTCGGTGAGCAATGAGAGCATGTTTTAATAACTGGAGAAAATACTTTTATATCAAGTCCAGACTTTAGTGACTCCGTGCTGGGATCTAGCGGTAATAGGAGTGGGTTAACCCGGGTTAGAATATCCACCGTGTTTGTCCCGATTTAACTGCTGTTACGTTTGAAATCGTTTCAGTGTGGTTGCTATAGTTTCTAGCTAGTTTTACTTCCATAAAGACGCTGTAATGTTACAAAACAACGAGCCCAAAACTGTGTGTGTGTGTGTGTGTGTGTGTGTGTGTGTGTGTGATCTTACTAAACTTGTAGTAAAAGTGTATGTGACCATAGACTGAACTGTGATGAACTAGCAGTAGTGGAATGTAACTAAGTAAATTTACTTAAGTACTGCAGTACTTACTACATGTAGCCTACTTAAGTCCAAATGTTGAGGTACTTGTACTTTACTTATCTTTTCTCTTCATGCCATTTTCTACTTCTACTCCGCTCCGTTTCAGAGAGAAATATTTTACTTTTTACTCTACTACATTCATCTGTTACAGCTTTAGTTACTAGTTAGGCTACTTTACACATTAAGATTCCTGCACACGCACACACACACACACACACACACACACACACACACACACACACACACACACACACACACACACACACACACACACACAGGACTTTTACTTGTAACAGAGTATTATTACAGTGTGGTAATAATTTTAGACTTAGGATCTGAGTACTTCTTCCACCGCTGTTTACAGGTGAAACTAGTAAACACCACTGAGTTGGTAACTAGGGGTGGGAATCACCAGAGGCCTAACGATACGATATTATCACGATACTTATGTCACGATACAATATTATTGCGATTTCAAAAATATTGCAATATTCTGCAATATATTGCAATTCATTACCTTTTTTCCAACTTCAGATTTTTCCCAATTTCAATTTATGTCCCCAAAAGGAAACTTTGTCAACATCTGTTTTATCTTAAAAGATACATTTCTCTGTTTGTTGATCTCACTTCAGTTGTATTGCTGCAAAATGTGATTGTCAAGCAGACAAACTGACCAACACATATATCATAATAGATCGATACTTGGCGTCTGTGTATCAATACAGTATTGCCACACAAAATATTGCGATACTATGCTGTATTGATTTTTTCCCCCACCCCTATTGGTAACCTTTATATATTTTGTTTATGTTATCATAGAACTTATTTCTGTTACTTACAGTTACTAGGTGTTTGTGTTTAATTTAAAGGTGCTATCTTAGACGTTCAGTCCCATTTTCAAAAATTCATACCAGTTATTCCTATCAGGGCAAGAACCACAGAGCGTATATATAAAGACGGACGACGCGTCTCCACTTCCTCCCGCTGTATGAACGTAAAGCCGGGACACATCAGGCCGATTATCGGCCGTGGGACAGTCTGGCGAGGTCAGTGACTCAAATCTGTTCGGTGTGTCCCGTGCCGTCGTCAGTCTGGGCGGCTGTCGGCGTTCGTTTTGGCCGACCTGACATGTTAGGTCGGCGGCAGGGCCGTCGGGACTCACCCGGAAATGGGGAGCGGAATGAGGGGACTAGAGTCTCTCAAAATCTGACGAAAATCTTCTAAACTGACCTTTGTTGAGCTGAAATGAAGACAGATTCAGCAACTGCACGGCCTATTTCTCTCTTAAAATGTTTTCAGAAACATGTTTCAGTGAACTATTTTAGTCCAATATGAGATCGTATTCTGAACGGCCGCCATGACAGTCCAGGTCTGAATTTCCGAAGAAAACAAACCCATGTGACGCGTTCATCCAATCAGCTGCCGGTTCTCATTTCTTGGGCGACATTACAGATTAGCGCCGCCTGCTGTTATAGAGACGTATTACGTCTCGTCTCCTCTCGTCTTTCTGGTCTGCTCTGTGGCAGTTTTTTGGACCTCGGGGACGCGACTGATCATATCGACGGGGGTTTCTGTCGGCCCTTAGTCCCTCCCACCGAGGAGGCACGGAAGAGAGGATACGAGAAATTTGTTTTAATAATCAATAGTGGGGGGTCTGGATGTCCTCCCCCAGGGTTATTTTGAGCGTCAAAGACTTCATTTCCTGTATTCAGATAACTTTTATTCACCAATTTACGGTGGAAATCCCTTTTATTTAGCCTATTAAGAAGAAAAACAGATGACACTTAAAAATATATCAAAAATATAATGGAATGTACAGTTATTATTGCGTGTCATTGGGCATTTCTAAGTGTGTAAATGCTGGAGCTTTCTTAGTGGGTATACTGCGTATACCAGCGTATCACGTAGACTACACCACTGTGGTGATCCCTCCTCGATGCTCGGTCCTCGGTAGGGTTGGGTACCGAAACCTGGTTCCACTATGGAACTGGTTCCTACACAACCGGTAGTACTCGGACTGGATTAGAAAGCAAATTTTGGTTCCACTTAATGTGTCGACTGAAATATTTTCCCTCTGTCGCTCCGAAACGGACGTAAAAATATCACCCTTTCTCTGTAGTCTATCGTTAGCTAGCTACCGTAAATGTAGGCTACTTTTAAAATGTCATATTTTCCCTCTGGGCTCACCAAAACCGATGTAAAAGCCTTTCTTTGATGTCATTTTTCAGTTTTTCAAGAATCGGTTTAGGAATCAGAAGTTTTAAAAGTACCGGTTCGGCATCTGAATCGTAAAAATCCAAACGGTACCCAACCCTAGTCCTCGCTGACCCCTCCTCGATGCTTGCTCCTCAAGATGAAATAAGAGCTTTGAGACGGCCTTCACCGAGGAGGGACAGAACAACTTCTGGTTCAGCAGAGGACCGAGTCGAGGAGCTATCAAATAAGGGCCATGGGATGTACCCAGACTCTGGCCCCAGGAGCCTTAGGAGTGGCACCAGCAGGCTCAGAAACTGCTTTTTTCACAACACCATAACGCTGCTCAACAACAAGACCCAACATTAGCCCCCTGCCCCTGCGCCGGCCCACTCTGCCCCCTCTCGTTTTGCACATGGACTATGGACTGTCTGACTACCTCTGATCACGATGGACTTTGTTAAAGGTCCCATGGCATGAAAATTTCACTTCATGAGGTTTTTCAACATTAATATGAGTTCCCCCAGCCTGCCTATGGTCCCCCAGTGGCTAGAAATGGTGATAGGTGTAAACCGAGCCCTGGGTATCCTGCTCTGCCTTTTAGAAAATGAAAGCTGAGATGGGCCGATCTGGAATCTTCTCCTTATGAGGTCATAAGGGGAAAGGTTACCTCCCCTTTCTCTGCTTTGCCCGCCCAGAGAATTTGGCCCACCCATGGGAGAGAGAGAGACATCATGGCTTTCAAATGAGCAAAGTGGCAGTTGGTCAAGGCCACACCTTTTTTATTTATTTTTTTATTTATTCGGGACAGTGCACATTAATGAACAATCTAACATTTCTGTACAGACTGTAAATGAGCCAGGTTATAGCATAAATGCTAATTTCCACCTGTAGTCCCGAGGCAGGAAAACAACAACTTACAAGATAATGCAAAACAGAAAAATATTACAATATACAATATCAAACAAGAAACACATTAGCACTCATTCAGACAGATTACATTACATCAATAAAATTAGTCAAAATGATGACATAACTGGGAACTTTTAAGAAATTGTTTAAAGTGCTTTTTAAATGTGCAGTAAGTTGGACATTCTCTTCCTAAGGAATCCTAAGGAAAGCTCATTGTGGGACTGGCTCTAGTGGCTGTAATTCTGCACCAAGGCTGAATTTCGGGAAAGAGACTTCAGATACAGTATTAGGGGACCACTAAGGTCTATATAAAAGAGACTTCAGATACAGTATTAGGGGACCACTAAGGCCTATATAAAAGAGACTTCAGATACAGTATTAGGGGACCACTAAGGTCTATATAAAAGAGACTTCAGATACAGTATTAGGGGACCACTAAGGCCTATATAAAAGAGACTTCAGATACAGTATTAGGGGACCACTAAGGTCTATATAAAAGAGACTTCAGATACAGTATTAGGGGACCACTAAGGCCTATATAAAAGAGACTTCAGATACAGTATTAGGGGACCACTAAGGTCTATATAAAAGCATCCAAAGAGCACCATGTCATGGGACCTTTAATGCACCTCAACAATTCACTAAATATGATCATACTGCATTCTGTCTCTACTATTATATGGTCTATGGACTGTCTGATTTATCATAACACATAATAATTTATATGCACTTTATTTGTTAATACACTTTAATAATGGACTAACATGATCATACTGCATTCTGTGTTTTATGTCTTTTTTAACCACTGCTATAAAGGAAAATCACTTTTAATGATTGCACTACTGGTTAGATGTAAAACTGCATTTCGTTGTACTGGTTGTCTTTACTTGTACAATGGCAATAAAGTTGAATCTAATCTAATCTAATCTAATCTAATCAAAGCCCCCTGGTGAAAGGCTGCGGTGTAGGTCATAAACCAGGACAGGGAAGAAAAGACACCAGTGACGCTGCTCATCGATCAAACATGTCAGTCAAACCCAACATATGAAAAGATCTTCCGAGTTGGGTACTTCAAATAACAATCCTAATGCGATTTCATTAGCGCGTATTTCTCTCATTCGTCAATCTGCTGATTATTTCCTTGATTAACAGTTTGAAAAACAGTTTGGTCCTGAACTCTTGGCAGGAGATCCTTGTGTTGTTGTTGTTGTTGTGTGTCATTACAGTTGTACAGTGTGTACAGGCATAAACAATGTTTATCGCGCTGCGCAGAGCAAGAAAAGGAATTCTGCAGGAGTATTTTGGATGCATTGTCCAGTCTAATCCTCGTTAATCAGGTCGGCTTTTGTTCTCCCCTTTTTTTAAAAGCACATTCCTTCTCCCATTCCCTCCCTCCCTCCTTCCCGCTCTCCCTCTTTATTTGTCTCTCTCTTAATAAGTCTCTCTGTCTCCCTCCCTCTCTCCGTTCTCACACTCCATCCATCTCAACCCAGATCTTTTTAGGGAAACACCTTCTCGCTGGTATTTTTATCCCTCAGCCAGAGGTATTGTGTGTGTGTGTGTGTGTGTGTGTGTGTGTGTGTGTGTTGTGTTTGTGTGTGTGTGTGTGTACAGCGGGACATAAGCACACTGACTCTGTTGTATTTTTATCTGCCGGGGGCGACGGGAGCTTGGAGAAAACACAGCGACTGAAAAACACTCCGAGGAGCAGACGCTGTTCAGCAAAACCATGACGCACGCGCCCCTAAAGAGCCGCACGGTGTCTCGGAAGTCTCTCAATCAAGGCTCTATTGTGTATATTTATGTAATAGTACGTTGTTGTGCAGAAAAACATTATATTCTTTGGTATTTTGTTGGATTTATGATGCTGATGTTGCTGCACAGCTGCAGTTAGGGAAGTCAAAGCTGGACTTAAAAATAGGTTAACAAGTAAATACAATCATGCATGCATTCTTACGGTCAGTCAGTAATAAGATGCATGATTCAGTCAGAATTTATTGAAACTTTAGTGAAAACGTGATGCTGATGCTGCCCTTGTGACGTCTGCTCTCCATAAAAAAGAAAAATAACGGTCAAATTAAGTTATTTAACCCTCTGAGGTCCAAGGGCATTTTTTTTACATACAGTTTGGGATTATTTTTTCCCTCCCCTAATTCCTATGGTTAATCAATAACAAGATGCATGGTTCAGTCAAATTTTATTGAAACTTTAACATCTTACCAAATGTTTGATTGTTTTTTAAAAACCGACATTACAAATTAATTTTTAGACATTTATTATACATTATCTCTTTACACATTGCTCTCAGACTAAGCTGGGTGTCACTAAACAGAAAGCTGAGTTTGTTCTGAACATTTTGATATTAAGCACACAGGGATCAGTTATATGCAAATACCCTAAAAAGGTGATTTTAAGAAGATGTGCAAAACTCGACCTCAGAGTAGAGCTGGGCGATATGGAGAAAATCAAATATCACAATATTTTTGACCAAATACGTCAATGTCAAAGTCAAGTCAAGTCCATCCATAGGAATGGAAATTACAGTGCTCATACCCGCCTTAATGCCTATAAAATATATATATATATATATATATATATATATATATATATAAATAGATAGAGGATAAATACAATACAAATAGACCATAAATACAGTACAGAAATTATACAAATGTACATTTAAAGTGCTTGTGTGTGCTATAGCCTGAGGTATATTGTATATTGTACAAAGAGCATACCGCTTAGTTCGTGTTTGATATTACGGCGATATTGTAGAGTTGACTATTGGTGCTTTCACAAAATATTAACACAATGAGATTTTAGATAAATACTCACCAATAATGTAGTTACAATCACTAAGTGGGTAAAGGCAAATAATAAATCTGGTGAGTTCAGAAAAGGACATCACCTTACTGTAATGCAGCCTTTAAATGCAGAAACATCACGATTTTACGATATCCAAAATGTAAGACAATATCTAGCCTCATTTATCGATGTCGATATAACATCGGTGTATTGCCCAGCCCTACCTCAGAGTGTAAATGTTTTATGCGGGTGGCAGTAGCTCAGTCAGTAGGGGGTTGGGTTGGGAACTGGGTTGTTGGCTCAAGTCCCCATACGGACCAAAATATGATGGTGGACTGGTAGCTGGTAGCACTGCCAAGGTGCTCTTGAGCAAGGCACTGAACCCCTAACTGCTCAGCCCCCTCACTCTGACATCTCTCCAATAGTGCACGTATAGGTACTGAGCATGTTTGTGTAATTCAGGCATGTGTGTAATGTGTATAATAATAACAGGATTAATAAAGTATACATACAGTTGAATTTGCCTTGTTGCTGCAATGTGCTTGATAGGTAAACTTGCCTTTGCTTCCCTTTACATTTAACCTGAAGGTGAATACACAGGGCGTGGGTGGAAATGACATTTACGGAGTAGTTCAAGTTAGTTTAGTAATAAAGGGAAGGGTGCGCCAGTGTCAGAGTGGATTACCAGTAGAGAGAAGTCACAGGAAGGTGCAAAGGTCGGTAGTTCCTGCAGCAGAAAAAAACTCAAATTCATCAACACATTGGAGACTGTTATTCATGCTCCATTGACTACTGCAATTCCTTGTATTCTGGGATTTGCCAATCATCTTTATCGTGACTGCAGCTTGTCCAGAATGTGTCTGCTAGATTGTTGACTGGTACCAGAAGGCGGGATCATATCTCCCTGATATTGGCTTCTCTTCACTGGTTAACGGTCAAATATCGAATCGATTTTAAGGTAATGTTACTTGTTTTTAAGGCATTACATGGATTGGCCCCTTTAGATAATGCTGATCTCCTTACCCTACATCACTCTTCCAGGAACCTAAAGCCAGAGACACACCAAGCCGATAATTGGCCATTGGACAGTGAACTATTTTAGTACAATATGAGATCGTATTCCGAACGAGCCGCGATGACAGTAGCGCCGCCTGATGCTATGGAGACGTATTACGTTTCTCACGTCGGTGTCGCCTCAGTGTGTCCCGAGGCAGTTTTTTGGACTTCGGGGACCCGACTGATCATTCCGACTGGCTTTTCTGTCGACGGTCGGCCGTCTGGTTGGTGTGTCTCGGCTATAAGATGGTCTAATCAGTTCCTTTTAGCTATTCCACAGTCTCAGATGAAGACCTGGGAGCGTGCCTATGTTCCCACAGCCCAGTGGTCCCACAGCCCTATGTTCCCACATTTCTAAGATTTTTTTTTCTCCAAAATTAGGCCATATTTTCCCACATTTACTTTTTCATAAATCTTTATCAGATTTTATCCCCCTAAACCTAACCCTAACCCTAAAAAATGTTGTGGGAGGATAGGGCTTAAATTGAAGGGAAATGTAGGAAGACAAGACCTAATTTTGAAAATGTCCTAGAAATGTGGAAACATATATTTTCAATAAGTGAAAAGAAATTCTTAGAAATGTGGAACCATAGGGCTGTGGGACCATTGGGCTGTGGGAACATGGGGCTTTATTATTTTATTATTTATTTACATTTATTTGATTGTTATTAACACATAGTGTGTGTATATGTTTATACTTATATTGTTTATATTCGTTTATCCTTCTTATTTTTGAGAATGTGTGACATGCACCACAACACCATGACAAATTCCTTGTATATGCAAAAAACTTACTTGGCAATAAAGCCCTTTCTGATTCTGATTCTGATTCTGGACCATTGGGCTGTGGGACCATAGGGCTGACCCCATCGTGCCTTCTTCGTTGCGGCCCCCGAGACTCTGGAACAAACTTCCCATTCGTATTAGGTCCTCCTCTACTGCTGAGATCTTTAAGTCTTGTCTTAAAACACATTTTCATTCTTTGGCGTATGATTTAGTTTAGGGACATTTGTATAGAAGTGTGTTGTTTTGTATGATGTTCATTGTGTCTATATTTTTATTGTCTTCCTTTGTTTTTATAACATAAATATAACTTTGTACAGCACTTTGTTCAGCCTAGGTTGGTTTTAAATGTGCTCTATTAATAAATTGACTTGACTTGACTTGACATTCCAGTGTTTCCCACAGATTAGAAAGCAATTTGTGGCGCCCCGCGCTTGGAAGCAGCCCAAATGCTTGGGGTTAAAGTGCTCAAGTCCACCCCAAAGGGACTTACCATCTCCAACAGAAAACACTGTTTTCACTTTGTAACACAGGTTTTAATGCTCGCCTAGCTGCTAGCGTGGAACGCCCTCATACTCTGCTACTGACTGGCTAGTAGTCCTTACCTAGGTACTGTCAGGGCACGCCCTCATACTCTGCTTCTGACTGGCTAGTAGTCCTTACCTAGGTACTGTCAGGACCCTCATACTCTGCTTCTGACTGGCTAGTAGTCCTTACCTAGGTACTGTCAGGACCCTCATACTCTGCTTCTGACTGGCTAGTAGTCCTTACCTAGGTACTGTCAGGGCACGCCCTCATACTTGGCTTCTGACTGGCTAGTAGTCCTTACCTAGTACTGTCAGGACCCTCATACTCTGCTTCTGACTGGCTAGTAGTCCTTACCTAGGTACTGTCAGGACCCTCATACTCTGCTTCTGGCTGGCTAGTAGTCCTTACCTAGGTACTGTCAGGGCACGCCCTCATACTCTGCTTCTGACTGGCTAGTAGTCCTTACCTAGGTACTGTCAGGACACGCTCTCATACTCTGCTTCTGACTGGCTAGTAGTCCTTACCTAGTACTGTCAGGACCCTCATACTCTGCTTCTGACTGGCTAGTAGTCCTTACCTAGGTACTGTCAGGGCACACCCTCATACTCTACTTCTGACTGGCTAGTAGTCCTTACCTAGGTAATTGTTTTTATTCTGGTAAAACCTCTAAAAACAATTATGAACCTTAGCATAAAAAATGAGCATAATATGAGCACTTTAAGGCTGATTTATGCTTTTGCTTTAAATTGACGCAATGGAATCGTACATAGGTACGTGGAGACACTGACTCTATAACTCCTGAAAAATGTAACTACACGCGGTGACGCATGCCGCTCGGCCGTGGCGTGGTAGCGTTGCATTTCCCCCCCCGACTCATTTCCTGGTTCTCCTTCTCCATAAACAACATTAAATTAAAGAGAGGGTTAACTTCTGCTCCAGATTTCCCACCGTGGTCAGAAAGAACAGGGGAGACACTTGGTTTCTCTCGCTATAACGCTAGAGTCGCTACTCACTCTGAAGATAATCACCGTCACTCTCTCACTCGCTCTACCACACACACATATACACACACCTGCGCCAACCCTGCTGTTCTCACAGGTATAAACATCAGGCCACTTACGTAGGCTACGGCGAAAGTTCTGCGTGGAGCCTCTGCTGAACCATATATCACGCTTTAGTGGAACCTGTAGTGTGTAAATAAACCACTATACCAGGGGTGTCAAACTCAATTTCACTAAGGGCCACACTGGAAAATAAGAATCACCTAAAGGGCCAGACATGTTTAGTTTATTCACATGCTTTTATTTAATTAATTATTGCGTGTTTTATATAGCCTTCTCACTTACAGTTTGGTCGACATAAAGCCCCCAAAAAGTAACTTAGCTGTCAAAGAAAAAAACGACAAAAACATTGGAAAAAAAACCACCAGAAAAGGCCCCAAAAACGTCTAAAAAAGGGACAAAAACTTCAGAAAAAGCAACAAAATGTTGAAAAAGCTACAAAAAGTAGGCGGGCCAAAATTTATTGTGAACCTAAATCAATATGCGAGCCTGTGTACTATACTGACTGAAATGTCTATGTGACCATTTAATCCTGAGCATCTGGTCTGTTTCTATGGGCTATAACCAGTTTCCTGAAGAATGCATCCTCCCTTCCTGTCCTTTCTTCATGACAGAAAACACTGTCCACCCCTCTTTGGCTCAACTTTTTAATATGACAAAACATATTGAACCAAATAAGGAAAACAAATCTTTATGGAAAGATTTTAAAGTGCTCCATACCGAGACAGACACAGAGAGAAGGTCTGAACTTGAGGGGGAGACTTAAAGCTTGTCCAATTAATTTATTCACTGAGTCTGTTTTAATTATGCTTTGTCACATTTTGCTTTCATTGATACATCTTTTCCACCTCAGCACTTTTTTAGGGCTGCAACTAACTCCACTCATTTTCATCGTTGATTAATCCGTGGATTGTTTGGTCTAAAACAAAGTGTCAGAAAATGGTGAAAACATGTGGATCAGTGTTTCCCAAAAAGTCCCAAGATGACGTCCCCAAATATCTTCTCAAAAATATCACACAATTTTTTTAATAATAAATGACTCAAACGGATTGATAATTATTAAAATTGTTTTTTTTATGTGTAGTATGAAAAACTAAATAAAACAGGTGGATGAAAACACACATGGTGGAAAAGAAAAGACAGAAAATTCCAAACAGTGCATCTTCAGGTTTGTTTGTCCCAACCCTTGCTCTCTATCTGTGGTTGTCCTTCATATTTTCTTCCTTTTCTTCCCCTCATCTCCTCAGGTGCATTTGACCCAAACATCCCAGAGGAGGGACCTTCAGCGCCCCCTCCTGGCTGGCTGGATGATGTACATGGATACCAGGTCCCTAAAGGAGGTGAGTCCTTTGTGTCTCTTCTCTTCTGTTTTTGTTTCTTTAACATGTCTCAACCTTCTTCTCCTATGTTTTTGTGTTGATGTGTGTGTGTGTGTGTGTGTGTGTGTGTGTGTGTGTGTGTGTGTGTGTGTATGTCTAGAGGGTGACAACCCGCTGTATCCACCCCCCCCTGACTATAACCCGCAGCCTGAACTCAATAAGAACACTTTGGTTCCCATTGTCAGGTAAACAAAGTCCAGACTTTTTTCAAAGATTCCCTTTCACACATGTGAACACAGGTCAAGATGTTAGACAAAAAAATATGAAGATATAATGGGATTATGGATGTACTGTAATTTGAGAGTGTGTGTGTGTGTGTGTGTGTGTGTGCGTGTGCTTTTGCCCCTCCAGGGTCCCCACTGTGTCGGAGGATGTGGCCAGAGATGCCTTGCTCAAGTTTGTGGAATCCAAATGGAGATACAGCTCCAAACCTGCCAGGAACCTCACCTTCAAAGAGCTCCAGCCCGTCACTGTGTACAGGGTAGCAGCACATCTGTTACACAAATAAAGGAATGAATATGTTACCTATCTAATATCTAACCTGGACCAACATCACATCTGTGAACAATAGATAGATAGATAGATAGATAGATAGATAGATGGATAGATGGATAGATGGATAGATGGAGTGGAATAAATGAGCCGATATAACCGTGTAATTGTAATAAATAATGCGTAGATTCTCCTTCATGCTTTTGACTAGTTATTGGAGGATGTTTAATGGACATGGTCTAAACCCCAGACAGCTAAAACAGACTGCAGTCATAGCAACATGAATCAAATGTTTTCTGATGGTCTTCCTTCTGCAGTATCGCCTGGAGACCTACACTGAGACCAGAACCAGCGCCTGGCAGTTTGAATCCTACAACGGTAAAACCTTTATCTGAGCCAACAAATTACTACTAACATTGGCTCTTTTATGAATGAATTGATCTGTCATGATTGTGGGTTTCTGTTAGAGATGCACCACATCCAGATTTTGGGGTTTTGGCCGAAATACCGAATCCACTGGTTAAGATTCTGCCGAATCCGAAACCGAATACAGAATCCTACTCCCAGTTTTAGCTGGGACTGTCCTTCCTTTGCCGTAACTGAAGTTGCAGCATTTTGGCTGCTGTCTGTAGATTCCTTCATACACAACTCGTATTCTTTCGGATGTTTTACACCAAATGTTGTAACGGCAGCCATGTTGTTTATTGTTTTGGGTCATCGCCACCACGAGACAAATCGGAGTTGCAAATTCAACATGTAGCTGGACTTGAATGGCCTTCTTTTGACTGAAAGTACTGCCAAACAACAACTTTTTCTGCTTACTAGTTTAATTTTCACTTTCTCACAGTCTCACGTCATTACGGCGACCAGTGTAGCGTGCGTAGTGCAAGCGTACGGTTCGGTCCGGTGGAAAAAAATTCTAAGGTTCGGCAGAAACCCAACCCTGTCAAAAAGCCCAATATCCGAAAACCTGGATTCGGTGCATCCCTAGCATCCCTCGTTTCACTTCTCATTTTCTGTCTTCTGTGTTTGTTTCACGCGTTTATTTTATTTTGTAGTCTCCCAGTTTCTCCCAGGTTATGTCTTGTTTTACTTCCTGTCTTTTGGCTTTCCCGCCATTGTGTCACCTTAACCTTGTTTCACCCTCCTTTACTTATACATCCACAGCTGTCCTCCGGCTCCGGCGCCGCTGTCCTGCCCGTCTATCTGTGCTCCGTCCTGCACTCCTGTAACGTCCCCAACGTTTCTTTTTCGCTCTCTATCCGCTCCTCTTTCCTCCTTGTGTCTCAGCCATTCATTATCAAAATGTGGAGCGCGTTCCGTGTTCCTCCAGCATCTCTCCTGATGAGATCTGCCTCAGGTGCGCTGGGAGGAGTCTTCAGTTCTGTGCCAGGCAAACCAAAACACCACACTTTATACAAAATAAAACACCCGAAACACCACACTATATACAACATAAGAAAACTCTGGCTGCCTGGCTTCACTTTGTGACATACATATACATGTAAAAAAGTATAAATATGGGCTATAAAATATGAAAAAGAATTATAAAGGACTATGGATATGCAGCCTACAAGATTTCCATTACTGTATTAACAGAATTGTGATGAACAGTACTAGTAAATAAATAGAAGCAAAACTGCAGAAAACTATATTGCACACTGAATATTAAAACAGAGAATATTGCACAGAATGTGAAGTATTGCACTACACTACATCTCTACACTATCTTGAGGCCTCAAGATACTATCTTGAGGCCACAAGATACTATCTTGAGGCCTTAAGATAGTATCTTGTGGCCACGAGATAGTATCTTGTGGCCACGAGATACTATCTTGACGCCACGAGATAGTATCTTGAGGCCACAAGATAGTTATAAATAATTTTTTTGACAAAGCGGGACCAGGGGGGCTCCGTAAAAAACAGACTACAAAATAAAACAGAAAACTGAAGCATAAAACATACACAAGGATGAAAACAGGGTAAACCGCAACAGAGAACACAAGAGACAGTAAACAAAGAAACTAGCACAATAAAACAGGAAAAACTATAGCAGAAAATCACAACCGGGACAAATGGAGTTAGAAGAAATGCTGTTAGCATGTCTGAGCGTGCTCTTCTTGTGGGTTGTTTGGAAGGAGTGTGCAACAGGTTGACCAAGTAACGTTTACATGTGTTCTGCTTCTTCAAACAGGACAGGTGGTGGATGGTCCTCAGTTTGGGATGAGCCCTCCACCGTGGGACATTCCTGTCACGCCACCTGCGAGATACACCGACAAGGTGGAGAAGGTCCGCGTGCCGCACTCTTCCTTCGTGAAGGTACAGCTTCGTCAAGCTTTCTCTGTTTTCCTGGTTGTGTGTTACTTTTTGTGTTCTTTGTGTTTGTGTGTGTGTGTGTGTGTGTGTGTGTGTGTGTGTGTGTGTGTGTGTGTGTGTGTGTGTTTAGTTTATTATAGGGTCCCCATTAGCTGTGCCCTTACAGCTACTTTATTAAACATTACAGTCCACATTACTCAACACATTGAAAACATACATTAAACATTACATTCTACATAAAAGAAAAAAGAAAAAGATTCCCAATTGCATGGCATGCTACAAATATGATGCTCCAAGATGTTTTTGATTGATGTTGTTGTCATGTGCGTTTTCATTCATACAGTATGTGTTTGACTCCATATTGTGCTTTAATTGACTATACTTATATGATTAAGTGTTTTTGGATTGTAAAACTTTCCATGTTGAAAGTAGAAGGGCAGCAATTAACCTGTGTGTGTGTCTGTGTGTGTCTGTGTGTATCTGTGTGTGTTTTAGCTGTGTCACAAGTGCAATGGCTGTGGAAGAACTCGCTGTGGTAACTGCCATGGAAGAGGCCAGGTGAGATGTGTTCTTGTATGAAAGTATTACAGTAGAGCTGCAAAGACGAATCGATTAGTTTGCAACTATGAAATAAATCGTCAACTATTTTGATAATTGGTTATTCGGTTGAAAAAAGTGAAACTTCTGTGATGTCAGCTTGTTAAATGTGAATATGTTCTAGTTTCTTCTCTCCTCTGTGACAGTAAACTGAATATCTTTGAGTTGGGGACAAACATTTTTAGGACGTCATCTTGGGACTTTGGGAAACACTGATCCACATTTTTCACCATGTTCTGACATTTTAGAGACCAAACAACTCATCCATCCAGAAAATAATTGACAGTGACAAGCGTCTTTTTTTTATTGTCGATTAATCCCAATGCTCCAAATATAGCCTCCCTTCTTAATTTATGGAAATGGCAGAGAATCAGAGGTAGAGAAGGAAGATGAAAGGAGGTGCAAAGAGATGTTTTTGGCTGCTGTCACACAAAGGCAGACATCTAGAGAAAGTTCTTTGTCGATATGAGTATGGCTGCAATCAAACGGTCATTTTCATTGTCGATTAATCGATGAGTTGTTTGGTTTGTAGAAACAGTGACATTAGTGAGAAATGACCCCCATCTCATTTTGCAGAAGCGTTGTACATTCTGCCACGGTCACGGCCGTTCCAGGGACAAGCGCTGCGCCTCGTGTCACGGCCGTGGGCGCAGGAGGTGGGTGTCCTCACGGCCGGCTTCCTTTTCCCCCTGTCTCTCTGTCTCAATGTGCTTCTCCGTCTTGCAGAAGCGTTGCTTTGGCTGCAATGGCACAGGGTTCAGAAGGCGTCCCGGGAATCACAAGTCGTCCGGGAAGACGCGTTGTTCTGCTTGTAGCGGGAGAGGCCGTAAGAGGTGAGAGAGGAGACCCGAGAACTCTGACGGAAAGCGTTTGGGCCGTTAGTTGAGAGCGAGTAGAGTAGCAGAGTACAGAGGAGAGGGCTGATTTGGGGTCAGCCCTATGTTCCCACAGCCCAATGGTCCCACAGTCCAAAGGTCCCACAGCCATGTGTTCCCACAGCCCTATGGTCACACAGCCCAATGGTCCCACAGCCCTATGGTCCCACAGCCCTATGGTCCCACAGCCCTATGGTCCCACAGCCATATGTTCCCTCAGCCCTAAGTTTCCACAGCCATATGTTCCCACAGCCCAATGGTCCCACAGCCCAATGGTCCCACAGCCCAATGGTCCCACAGCCCTATGGTCCCACAGCCCTATGGTCCCACAGCCCTAAGTTTCCAGAGCCCTATGTTCCCACAGCCATATGTTCCCACAGCCCAATGGTCCCACAGCCCTATGGTCCCACAGCCCTAAGTTTCCACAGCCCTATGTTCCCACAGCCCTATGTTCCCACAGCCATATGTTCCCACAGCCATATGTTCCCACAACCCAATGGTCCCACAGCCCAATGCTCCCACAGCCCTATGTTCCCCCAGCCCTATGTTCCCACAGCCCTAAGTTTCCACAGCCCTATGTTCCCACAGCCCTATGTTCCCACAGCCATATGTTCCCACAGCCATATGTTCCCACAACCCAATGGTCCCACAGCCCAATGCTCCCACAGCCCTATGTTCCCCCAGCCCTATGTTCCCACAGCCCTATGTTCCCACAGCCCTATGTTCCCACAGCCCAATGGTCCCACAGCCCAATGGTCCCACAGCCCTATGTTCCCACAGCCCTATGTTCCCACAACCCAATGGTCCCACAGCCCTATATTCCCCCAGCCCTATGTTCCCACAGCCCAAATCTCCCACATTTCCAGACCTGCCAACCTGTATGCATTTTGCGTGGTAGATACGCATTTTGACATCAAAATACGGTGATACGTTTGTCACTCTAAACTACGCGAAAATCAGGTGACTGTTTTGAGTTCACTCATTGACGTGCAGTAACCGTCTCAGTCTAACTCTTGATGATAGTAGAAAAGCCGGTCTATGGAAAGCCGTTCCACTCCCTATCCAGCCCCATTGTACCGGATTTTGGGTGCAGTTCCACCAGAGGTCCACTGGGGGTGATCGCGGTCCAGTGCAAAATGAATGGGAGTCTATGGAGCTAGACGGCTAAATGTGTCTCTTTCGCCTGATTGTCGTTGAGAAACCTCAGATTTGATTGTAGTTTTTGCAAGTTCAACATGGGTTATAGGTCGAAAGTTGAATGAACGAGTACTTGTCCTTTTGATTTCTTACAGGGTGAGTTGTTGTAGCCCATAACACGCTAGCATTTTGCTAATAAATGCTGATTGGTCAGTGAAGGACTGATTACGATCGGAGATCCTGCTTGACAGCATCCGAAGCAGAACCTGAATATCAGAGTGAATATTTCGGCGTGGTCTTTAAAACATTAGCAAACCTCTTTCTAGCGCGTATATTGACAGGGAGAGCCTAACCTGTCAGCTGTGTTGTCGATGCCTCGAGAGAACAAAGGAAGCGACTCAGAGCTCGCCGTAAAGCAGTATCTCTGGCTGTATATGTGTATGACGTCATTGACATTTTAAAAGGCTTTTTAGAACAAAAAAGCCACTTTAAAAAAATCTAACACACAGCAGTGTGTATTTTCTTAGCCTCCCCTTTCGAATGCAACATTCAAATTACTAGACAAAAAATTATATCCTGAGAAAAGGTTTTGAGGGGTATAGCTCCATAGAGTCCCATTCATTCTGCACTGGCCTGTGAGCGCCCCCTATATGGAACTCTGGTGGAACTGCAACCAGTTCAGAAGCCGGAAGTAACGAGGGAGTGGAACTTCTTCCTATATTAGAAATTCTTTGATAGTAGGCAGCAAAACTTATGGCTAAAACACACTGACATATATATAAGCTAAAACAGCGTAGCAGCCAGGAGCATGCTTGAAAAAAAAAACTAAAGAAGAAGAGTTCGACCAATCACACCGTCGGGTCACTTCCTCTAATGTCAAGCGGGGATATCGCTTATATGTCAATGGGATATCGGCTACTGATAGTGTTATTCATTCCTCCCTCATTCCCGTTTAGTTTGGTTGGTTTCCCCCATATATCTATGGTTTTCCCCAAGGGAGGAGTGTGCTTGCAAAGGTAAACGGATTTGATGTAGAAAGGTGAAATGAATTAATTTACATAGCCTACCTGTCAACTTTGGAGAAATATTATTTATTTATATAATTATTAATAAAACCTTGCATTTATAAAGTCTTGGATTTCGTTACAAAGGTCTTATATATTGTTTTGCCTTTCCTATGATTAAGTTCATACCGTAACAAAATTAACTGTTACTACTACTACTACTACTACTAATGTAGGCTAACGGAGGACTGAGACACAAAGTAAACACGCCTCTCTGACAGGTACCGGGGGGTTAGTGGTTAAACTGAGCGGAGGATGTGCGGAATGTGTCGGTGTCTGTCGGACCTTGGCTGGCCGCTCGGCGCTAACAGGCTAACGGCTTATTAGCTAGCCAAACACCGAGCGGTAACATCTGCAAAGATTGGCTCTGTGAGCGCATCAATCTGCCCGGTGTGCGTAACAAACGGAGCGAGCAGCCGCCGGACTCTAACATCTGTCGATCCGTGAAGGACTTCACTGTGAGCGGACTGTTTAGAGACGATGTGACCGGCAGGTAACGTTAGCGGTTAGCTGCTACTGTAGCAGAGCTGCAAGGAAACGCTGAACTGAGCTGTGTGTTTTCAGTGTTAAACACTGCTGCAGGTATTCATGCACGACTGTTGTTGGTGATTTCCAGAGGTGGAAGACTTACTCAGATTATGTATTGCAGTAAAAGTAGAAAAAACAGTGTTGTAGAGTTACAAATTACTTGTCAGTTACATGTCCTGCATTCAACATCTTCCCTATGTAATAGTACGAAAGTATTATCAAAATATACTTAAAGTACCAAAAGTAAAAGTGCTCATTATGCAGTGTAATATATTTTATTTTATTGGATTATATTATGATCCAATTAATTGTATTAAATATGTTTTAAAAAATAAAATGTTTTATTTAATTCAAGTAGCCTACTTGAACATCATTATTTTCTAGGGTTTAAAATATATACAGGTTCGACATTTAATGGCAAATTTTTTTCCGTGTGCGTGCCGCCGTGTTCATGAACCAGAACTTCGACAATAAATCAGTAAGTTGCTACTCAAAAAAGTTTTTCAAGGTTGGCAGGTCTGCATTTCTAAGAATTATCACTGAAAATTATGCCCTATGTTCCCACAGCCTTATGTTCCCACATTCTTAAGATTTTTCTTAAAATTAAGCTATTATGTTCACATTTTCAAAATTAGATCTTGTGTTCCTACATTTCTCTTCAATTCAAGCCCTATCGTCCCACAAAAAATGTAGGGTTAAGGGTTAGGGTTAGGGGGATAAAATCTGATACAAATTTATGATAAAGGAAATGTGGGAACATAGGGCCTAATTTTGGAAAAAAAAATCTTAGAAATGTGAGAACTGTGGGAACAAAGGGCCTAATTTAGAAAAAAATCTTAGAAATGTGGGAACATAGGGCTGTGGGAACATAGGCATGTGGCGGGACATTTCCTAACAACCCGTTTGATAAATATTCCCCCGCCCCAGCATCTTTTCCTCAATCTTCACTGGGGGGAGCGTAGGCTACATCTCCACTACCATGGGTCTTCCATTCGACCACGCACTTGTCATCCTCCCAGGTCTGAAAATCAACACTTTTTTCGACACTTTCCTGTTTACACCGGCACGCACATGCCCCGTGTGTGTGAATGGTCATGTGATATGTGTTGTCAGACGTGTTAACATGGATGCAGATTAGTTCTGCTACTGGAGCTAAAACTCTTGTGTGGACGGAGTTTTTGGCTGAAAATGAGGCTTTTGAAAAAGTGAAAACGTAACAGCGTTGATGTAGTCTAAGATGCAAGGAATACATTTGAGCAAGGGAGGCAAGGAGCCACATTGGTGACGTTGGTGGATGTCTTAACACGTCGCTCTCAAATCTTCTATAGGGGATCAACTGGGGGTCTGCATCTGCATCATTAGTCATGGCCATGTGACTCACATAGAAGGCAAGGGGTGGAATTTAACCTAACATGCATGTCTTTGGTAGTGGGAAGAAAACAGCACCCGGAGGAAACCCGCGCAAACACAGAACATGCAAACTCCCGGAACCAGGACCAGGCCATAGTTCTAACCACTGCTCCACCATGACGCCAATAAAATAAACAATACAAGCCATGGTTGCGTCTGAAGTCTCCTCTTCTGCACTACATACAGGGCTTGACATTAACTTTTTGAGGCACTTGTCCTTCGGACAAGTACATTTACGTTTCACTTGTCCATGAACAAAAGTCACTTGTCCGGGTAAAGATTAATCATTTTATAATTTTTTTTTATGTTTTGCTAATGCAGAATTTTAAGAAACCATTGAAAGCATCCAAACACTATCAACATTAATACAATTCAGTTTAAACAGTAGAAACAAATGTGTCCCAAGAATAGAATAAAAGAAAAAAGGATCTCCAGACTCATAATACAAAATTATACTTTGCACGCCGGTGTGCAGAAGTTAATATATTGAGATTCTAAGTGAATATTTTAAAGTTTCTCATTACTTTCAGATTCCTAGTCAATATTCTAAGTTACTATGTCAATTGAGATATTTTGAGATATTGAGTCAATATATTGAGATTGTAAGTCAATATTTTGAATGTTCTCATTACTTTGATATTCTTTGTTTATATTCTGAGATACTGAGTCAATATATTGAGATACTAATTCAATATTTTGACCAGAGGTAGTGGTGACTTGAACTTATACTATATCTAAAATAATTTTGTAGAAATAACAATGGATTTTGCCACTAAATGTTGGTGTCAACGTGTTTTGTTTTTTTTTTTTTTTCTACAATTTCACTTACCAAGGGATCCTTTAAAAAGGTGTAGCTACTTTACAGTTGATTATTACCTGATATTTAATCCGCTACAAACGAGTAGCGGAGCAGCTAGTAACGTTACGAGGCAGAGAGCCAGCCGTCAAGAGTCAAATTAACTTCATGCTTCATCCGCACAAAGCACACTTCTATCGCCACGAGTGACAGCTTTATTCGGCTCGTTTTCTGTGAACGATGTGGGGACGGGTAACGTTAAAGCGTAGTTAGCATGCTAACGTTAGCTAACTAACACCGGCTGCCTGGCTTGCTGGTTCCGCGGTGCTTTCATGCTGTATCGCTTACAGAGAAGGAGCTGAACAGTGGGCTGGGTCTAACGTCAGCGGGCTGGGTCTAACGTCAGCGGTCCGCTCTCCCGCTGCTGCTGGGTCTAACGTTAGTTAATGTATTTGTTTCAAATCGGTAAAGTAAAATCTGTAACATAAATGGAATGAGTGGCACATAATAACGTATATAATGCTTCATCCACACAAAGCACATTGCTATCGCCACGAGTGACTTCTGTTTTCAGCTTGTTTTCTGTGAACGATGTGGCGAGGAGGTAACGTTAAGGTGGAGTTAGCAAGCTAACACCGCTAGCTCGCCGTGCTTTCATGCTGCTTCGCTTTTCGAGAATGCGCTGAACAGCGGGCTGGGTCTAACGTTAGCGGCCCGCCGACCCGCTGCCCGGGATTGTGGGGTAAAATATGTATTTGTTTCAATTCTGTAACATTGACGAAATGAGTGGCATTTTGATTTGTTTGAGTTTTAACTTGTCCAGTGGGGCAAGTAAATTTCTCTTCCACTTGTCCTACAAAAAATCCACTTGTCCCGGACAAGCGGACAAGCCTTAATGTCGAGCCCTGCTACATACACAACATTATTTTACTATTATTTAAATTGCCCATATTATGAAAAAATCCCTTTTTCTGGGATTTGGGGTGTTCTTTTGTGTCTCTGGTGCTTCCACACACATACAAACTTTGAAAAAAATCCATCCATGGTGTTCTGAGTGAGATACGGTTTCTGAATGTGTCCTGCCTTCAGTCTCCTAGTGAGCTGTTCAAAATCGGCTCGGACTGTGATATCACACATAACCGTTAGCATAGCGACATAGCATAGCGACATAGCATGCTAACGCTAGCATGCTATGTCGTTGCTCAATAGCAAAGCACTGCTACAACACACACAAGTTCACCATAATCTACCAAAGAACTACTTACATGTGCGCCCTCATTTAGAAGTCTCCCAGCTAATCCTGCCTTGTAACTGACCAAAGTTGGAGAAACAGGCTCTCTTTTACTGTCTCTAGAGTTAGCTAGCTGACATGCTCTACATCTGAGCTACTGAGCATGTGCGAGTGCAATCAAAGATAGTACAGAAGAAGAAGATGAAAAGAGGTCTCACTCTGTAGCTAAAACAGAAACCAGGTGAAAAGAGGATCTGCAGCAGTGAGAGAGAGCTGTGCAGTACAACAAGGAGACACCCCCTCCCCCCCTCCCCGTGATGAGAGAATAAAAGCTTAAGGGAGAGAATAGATCGGGGCTCAATTCGCGGGACAACTTGGTGGACCGAGCTCTGACTTCAGTTGTATGCAAAAATCCTAAAAATGAGAAATCAAGAAGATATCTATGACTTTAGACCTCTGAGGGTTAAATATGTAGAAATGTAAATCAGAGCGTTTTGACGTTACAGAGCTGCCTCGGTCTGTTATGAACGTTGTCGTTACCACCGCATTGCATTGTGGGATGCTTATGCCGGTGTGTCCAGTGTCCAGTATTGCATAGTGTAATATTTTCCCAGAAATTGTATGCAATTTACGTACTGTTACATACTAAGATTTTGGACATACTAAAAACTCTCACCTACTGTTTTAGCTACTAAATAGCATGTTAGTGTGGAATTTCTTACGCAACCCTCAATTTGCTAAACACAAATGTGATGTTGTACTGTGAGGAAGATGTGACGTTTGATGTGGCGCTCCTCCAGGTGTTCCTCCTGTCACGGCCAAGGCTACAACACCTGCTCCGTGTGTCACGGCAGCCAACGCCTGCTGCATTTCATCCAACTCACTGTGACGTGGTAGGTCAAAGACACACACACACACACACACACGCACATAAAAATCTGTCCAGAAGCTGCTCTACGCTAAAGACATCCCCAACTACAAGAGGTGAGTGGATAGGTAGCTAACAGAGAATGCTAGTGCTAACCAGCTAATATACTGTAATACACAACGTAAAACTGGGTGTAGAGGTAGCTAACATGCTACCCAGCTAATATACTGTAATACAAAATGTAAAACTGGGTGGGGAGGTAGCTAACATGCTAACCAGCTAATATACTGTAATACGTAATATATATATAATATTTTTATTTTTTTATATTTAAATATATTCGAATAATGAAGTTTGGAGTCAAAGCCCTAACACACACACATAAAAATCTGTCCCAAATGGTCTTCTGCTTCATCTGTTTCTTATGTGTGTAGGAAGAACGATATAACTGAATTCATTCCCGACCGCCAGCCTGACTTCCCTGACAAGAAGTTTGAGAAAGTGACGGGAGATCCGTTCTTCGTCGATGAGAGCATGCTGGTAAACACCAAACACACTTCTCCTTTTATTCAGGAATCACATCTGGCGTCGGTGGCCACGGGCATACATTTCATCCAACCGTTGGAAGGGATAATAAACATAACAATTCTCGAGAGCAATTATTGAAGGGGACACACAAAATATGGTTACACTTTACTTGAAGGTATCTATATAAGAGTGACATGACACTGTCCTGAACGTGTCATAGACATTATAAACAAGTCATAAACATTTATGACATAACACTTTTGTCATCAAGTGTCATTCGGTTTTTGTTATGACAAGTTATGGTTAGGGTTAGAGTTTTATGGTTAGGGTTAGAGTTAGGTTCATGTGTCATGACAGTGTCATGTGTTCATGACTCTTATGTAGATATCCTCAAGTAAAGTCTTACCAAAAATACCAAGCTTGATTTGCTAAATTCTATAGTAGGTAAGGATCTTTTTGCTGACTTTTTAGGGCTTTATTTTGACCAAACTGTAAGTGAGAAGACTACCGGCCCTATCCCACACCCGGCACAGAGCAGCGCAAAGCAGTTGTCAGTTTCCCGTCCAGCGCCCATGTTGTTTAAATAACAAAGGCACCTGCGCCCATCTGTGCGCCCATGGGCATGCTGGTCTTACAGGGAGGTGTGTTCAGGAGCATTCTGGGCGTGCTGGTCTTACAGGGAGGTGTGTTCAGGAGCATTCTGGGCGTGCTGGTCTTACAGGGAGGTGTGTTCAGGAGCATTCTGGGCGTGCTGGTCTTACAGGGAGGTGTGTTCAGGAGCATTCTGGGCGTGCTGGTCTTACAGGGAGGTGTGTTCAGGTGCATTCTGGGCGTGCTGGTCTTACAGGGAGGTGTGTTCAGGTGCATTCTGGGCGTGCTGGTCTTACAGGGAGGTGTGTTCAGGTGCATTCTGGGCATATTCCTATCTTGAGGCAGCGGGAAGTGATCGCGCCATTGACCAACCAAAACCTGGTCTAAAGTCAACAACGCAGCATTTCATTGTTATTTTAACAGCAAATTAGTAAAATGCTTCTAGGCTCGTGCACAGCGCGGACAAAACATGCAAAAGTTTAAAAATATAAATATTACAATATGAAATAGTATAACGATATGATCTGCTTGCGCGCTTTCACTTCACGCACGAGCAGATCAGATTTTTTTTTATAGAGGACAAGTTTCCTTCTCTATATATTATATGCCTTGGTCGCTCATATATATGGACATAGAAAATAAAGACACTGAAGAAATTGGACTCTAAAATCTAGAAACTATAAAGATAATTAAGTGATAAATTCCGTGCACACTGTAAACATGAATGGAACAGAGTATATTCATCTGTTATTCCCCCCCAGCATAATATAAGGTCAAAAATCACCCTGTTGTCATGAATGTACAGTAGCCTACATCACTAGATAGTTACTGGTCCAGTGAACTAAGACTATAATTTGGGAGGATTGTACAGTTAGGATATGTTCTTAAAATTGTACAATCCTCCCAAATTATAGTCCCAGTTTACTGGACAACATAAATTGTGTGCTATGAATGCTAAATACAATGCACATGGAAGCGGAACAAACATGATCCTTATTGTTAAAGAATAAAAAACAAATGAATCAACTAAAATATTTCAAGGGCATTGGGGAACTATAGAAATGTACAGCATTGTATGTTTTGCCCTTAGTAACAGACTTCATTTAAAACACATTTGAAATTTGATCAGCCTTTTCTAATTATCTCAACAACTGCCATAATATATTAATTAAACTTCAACAATATGAACAGCAGTCTTCATACAGCACTATAACAGTAACAATGTCACATGAATAATTATAAAAATAATGGTCACAACTTTAAATAATAACAGTACTTAAGTGAACGGCAATATGCACCTGTTGTATTTTAATCCAGGCTGATAACAATAGGGTAAAACCACTGCTGGGTGATCAGAAAAGGCTCCAGGATTAAATCCTGGCTGTTAGCCTGGTCGGGAGCAGGCAAGCTGTACAGAATAAATCTCCATGGTGATTTATGTGCCTCCGCTTTCGTAAAACCGAGTCAAGGTTTAAGTCATCCAGGATAACTGGGTAATCCCGGCTTAATCTCTTATCTTGGTTTTGTGAAACAGGTCCCTGCTTAGCAAATCCTCCATCATAACAGCAATGCTCCAAGGTCCAAATGCGCCTGGCTTTTAAAGGGAATGGGAGATGATCTCTGATTGGTTTATTGCATGTTACGCCCAAAACACACCTCTGATTAATGAAGACACCAAGTACAACCCTTTAGAACCACGCGCCCGGCGCACAGACCGTTTTTTCCGCCGTAAAACTAGCAAAAGTGGATTTGGACACGCCCTAAACACACCTACGCCAGGCGCTTCAAGCCGTGTGCTCAGATCGTTAAAATAGGGCCCTATATGAGACAAAGATATGTAACTTTTGTTTTTAAATAAAAGCATGTCAATCAACTCTACATGTCTGGCCCTTGAAGCGATTCTCTTTTTCCAACGTGGCCCTTAGTGAAGTTGAGTTTGACCCCTGATCGTCTGTGTTTCCTCCTCTTATGTCCTGCCAGGTTTATCCTATCCAGGGTTTCCCAGATCAGGAGATCTGCGATGTTTCCACAAGAATGATTAACGAACACCTCAATCGCTTCAGTTCCACCAGCCGCATCCTGCAGCAGGTACGAACACACACATACTAACTAGAGCCCACCGATATATCGGCAGGCCGATATTATTGGCCGATATGAGCATATTCCAAACTGTCGGTATCGGCATTTACAATGGCCGATAAATGAATATTTAAAAAATAAAATAAAAACAAACAAAACACCCTTCAACCATGTTCTGAGTGTTAGCGTTGTACAGTTTGTCCACCAGAGGGCGATCTACAACGTCCCTGTTGGCAACACTCGTGTCTAACCATTTAAATTTCATATCTTAAGTTTGTATTTTTATCCATTTTATTTATCCGAACTTTAATATATTTTGATGTTCCTCTGTTGTGTTGTGACAATAAAACAAACACGTTTATTTTTAAACTGCATTATCATATTATTTTAGCGAGGACTCATAAATAACTACAACTAACTAATGTTAGGGAAATCTGTTTATGTTTTGTTACGCGTTTCTGCATTTCCTTTTTAAATATATATCGGCCAATATAAAAATCCTTTATCCGTCGGGCTCTAGTACAGACGTGTAGATCTGTTGTTGTTTAACGATGCTGAAAGTTTTGTTTGCATTTCTCTCGAATAAATGAAACCATAATAACGTAACGACGGCTCTTTATTCCTCTCCGCAGCGTCAGACCATCGAGATGGTGCCCCTGACTCACGCTTACTACACGTACAACAGGAAAGACTACAGCTTCTTCGTCTATGGCGTGGAGAACAGAGTCTTTGCTGCCAAATATCCCACTGCGTGTACTATTTTATAAGTACCGTCTAGTCCTGACAATGCATGTTCATGTGTAGTATGGGTCATATCGTGGGAAAAAGGGGGGGGGAAGCAGAATCATCCATTTAATGTACCACTGTGTATTCACCAAAAATCTATTGTAGCGATATGAAGTGTACTTTTAGTTTTACTACATTTATTGCAGCACTTATTGTTCAGCATGGCTTCAAGTTTTATATTCTGCATCTCAGTGTCTCTGATATACAGTATTTAGCTGCTTTAAATGACCAAGCAAAGCCTTAATCATTGTGCTAAAACATTTATATACAGTATATTGGGGGATGGATGGGGGTCACTAAAGAGGTGTTTTCATCCGAGAGACGCTGTGATTGGTGGATAGGATGTGGAGCAGGGGAATGACAGCGACATAACCAATCACACTATGACAGACGCTCCACTTAGCACCAACTGCAGTGTTTAATTTGAAATGAATGTAGCCCACTGGCAGCCTGGTACACGTGGCTGCT